>NC_135499.1:139010702-139292376 GCF_052857255.1 Amblyomma americanum | reverse complement strand
ACGTCTATTCGCACTTTATCCTTTTATTTTCGTATTCCTCTCGCGCAGCGCCAAACGAAGTGAAAACAAACAAACAGATTGAGCCCAAAATGCATGGGTACAGCACGTGTCCAGACCGGCACTCCGTTTCACACGGACAAATTGTTTCTGACATGACAGCCGATGCTCGAGAGACAGGCCAAAGGCAACAAGGAGTACCGGCAAGTAAAATAAGACCCCACAACACGCACCTAGATTGGATTCACTGCATCACACGGCTCTGCTTCGCCGCTTTCCCGTCTCGACAAGCGACGCGGATTCGGAAACAACACTGTGCGCGCAAGGAGCAGCGCGAAAAGGAAGATCGAAGCCTCAGCTGTATTTCGATTTTCCACCAGAAGGACGAAGAAGACGGGCCTGGCGTCGTCAGCCGGGAAGGCAGGAGGCATCGAGAACAAAAAAAAAAGAATAAAGAGGAGCAAAGAAAAAGAGAAAAGCGCACAAAACGAGAATACGAACGCGCCGCCGCTGGGAGGGACTGACTGCCGCTTCGGAACAAGCAGCAGCAGAGCGCAACAAACCAAAGAACACATTTCAGAAAATGGGCGCGGCACCTAAAGCGAAAACGAAGAAATCGAAAGAACGAAGAACACGCGCTAAGATGTCGAGGGGTGGGAGGGGGGGAGGGGGGGGGGGGTTAGTAGTTCGACCGAAGAAGCAGACGCAGCAAGCAGGACGCGGTCCCCTCCTCCCCTACGCCGTAGGAAGAAGCACCGGAGTGGAATGCTCCGCCTGGGCCGGAGGAACGGGCCGACGAGCGAGAGAGCGTGATGCTGACGTCAACGACGACCCCGGCCAGGCAAGACGCGGCGCTGGGGGTTCTGGCCCAGGGCCCCACAGCGGCTGTGGTGGCGGTGCTGCTGCTTGCTGCTGCTGCTGCTGCTGCTGTTCCTGCTGTTTTCTTCTTTTTTTCTTTTTGGCCGCCGCAGAACCGTTCGAGGCCGCAGCCGCCGCCACTCACGCCGCCACTAGAGACCTTCCGTGACGTCATAAGGACATCGCGCGTCTAGCTGACGCTAGAATTTGTTTGGGCTCGTTTGGGATTCGCGATGGTTTGGTACACCATTTTATGATTATGACGGGCGACGCTGTATTAGATGCGCTGGGCTGTGGTGGTTTAAGCACAAGTATCCACCACAGCGCGGCACTCTCCGCGATTAAAAGTTTTGGCGTGAAAAACAATAAAAAAGTGGACAAACATCGCGTTTTTGCCTATCAGGTGAAAATTTTCTGCGCTGAAGGACCCAATAATCAAATATCGCGGCCCCAAGGAAGTAGCAAGGAAAATTAGCGCGCACGCGAACACGAACCGGCTGGCGCGGACTGCTATGGCATGCGCCTGGCCAATTCTGAGCGCGAAAAAAAAAATGAATGACGCTAGCGCGTGGTTAGATGTCGCTAACACGTGTGTACACGTAAAGGCGCTATTAGTGGTCTATTAGGTTTCAGCTACACGTGCAGTTGGCAGCTCTCCATGTATAGCTGTTCGTTTTGCATTTAACGCCAGTCGTTCGTACAACACCGCACCTTTTAACGTGCTCCCCAGAGCGTATCCGTCTACCTACAGAACCTGTTTTAAGAGCGCCGCGGCCCAAAACAATGCCTGTTTTTGAGTCAAACAACCGAGTCAAGAGCGCCGCGGCGCCCTGATGCTGTAATTATGTGATTTTATTTTACGTATTTTTTTTCGCACGATATTTTACTAGTACTGCGGAAGAGAGACCAGCGAAAGTGGATCCCTCATTACCAGTTTCATTTGAATCAATCATTCAGGGCAGCACAACACCAACCATACCGACTTACGTTTACGTTTAGTATACGTTTAATTCAACTCGGCGTGCCTCCAAGCTTTCTGTAGTTGCTGTTGCAGAATTATACACCACACACACCGCAAAACTCTTCTGCTCATTTCCTTTATAAATTGCGGCATCCCGTGAGAGGTGGGCGTGACAACAAGGAAACAAGCTGAGCACAAACCAGAGAACAAAGGAGGCGACATGACTGACGATCTATTTGACCGCGCGCGCTGCTTTCATGCTCTGCCGTCACGATTCGCGATGGGCAGCTGGCGTAAAGAAAACAGAAGGAAGGGCACGCCAGGCATATGTATTTTAAGCGTGACTTTAAGCATGACTCTAAGCGTGACCCAAGACGTGACATTGCTTCTTTTACCCCATGCGGGATCTCTACTCTTACATATTCTGCACGCGTTAACTCCTCCTTCATTGAAAGCGGGTGCCCATCATGACATGTGCGACGCATAGTGTCGACACAGAGAAGCAAGCGCAAGCCAGAACTAAGAGAGAAAGAAAATATTTTGCGACTAACAGTGTGACTGTCTTGCAGCTCTAATTTCTGTAGCCTCTATTAATCTCAGGTGCCTTGTATCGCATTGTATCATAATCGTTTCAAACAGCGATTATCATCGAAAATATTCGAATGCACAAGACATGGTTTGCGCCCACTCCTGACGCTCATGTTCCTGTTGTGTTCCCATCTTTTTAACTGGACGAAATTAAGCATATTTATCTGTCACTAACGAGGTCTTGAATTGGAAAAGAAGCTTCAACCTCCAATGAATGTATCCTATAGAGAACTCCTACCGTGGCATCAAGCATACGCAAAAAAAAAAAAAATTGAATTGTAGACGAACGTTTTTACATTAGCTCTTCGTGAAAATCCTAGCAGAGGTATTAAGCCCGGCCGGAGGCACGACGCAAACACCAATTCATCACAACGCATCGGTAGTGCCTAACATAGCTCCGAGTCCCTTATAGAGAGACCACCGGGACGGCTGTTATTATGCCCCCCACCAACAGCATGGACGCATGAGCGAGGGACTATTGTCGTCGGGAGCATTTCTATAACCTCTCATTTCTTTGTGGTGCACAGTGAAATGCTAAATAAATCACAACGTCGCTAAAGGTAAGGTGCATGCATGCAATACAAGCCAAACAGCATGACATCATGAGTGCACGAACGGCTGAATTGAGATACAAAAAAAAAATTTAAACAGTGTCTGCCTCGGCGACAGGTGCATATCTGACAGCGTGTCTAAGATTCGCGCGTACAGGTGCTGGCTGCGGGATGAAAGCAACCCGGCATCTTCTAGCTTAGAAAATAGGCATTGTGAAAGTTAAAACGAAGCCTATACCTAACGTAGTAGGCATCTATCTAGTTTCGGGCGCAGTGCATTCAGCGCCGCTGTCGACGGTGCTTGTTTACTTTTCCCGGTAGTAAATAACGGCCGGTGGAGCGTGGTCGCCACCACACACAGAGTTCGCACGCAGGCCGTTTCCGCATCCCCGGCGCACGACTCGGCAGCGATAATTACGCCCACGGGTGTCGCGGAGGCCTAATTTTCCACCGCCACTCTCGCCATTTTCTGATAAGGGTGAACTCGGCACTTTCCCTCCGCCTAGTAAACACCGACGGAGCCGAGGAAGCAACGAAGCAAGTCATCCTCCGCTTCTCACCACGCAGTCTTGTTTTCTTCGCCGCTCGGCCATCACCGCCACGACCCAATGGTCGGCTCGAATTACGAGCCGTTCGGAGAAAACCAACCAAGCGCGCCGCCTACCGAAAGAAAACCTTTGCATTTGTCGGCGGCCTACGCCAACAGACCTGGGATGGAAGAGAGGAGGGGTACAGACACGGCGTTCCGATTCACGAGCTCCGATAACCGATCACGAACCCGCGAAGGGGTAAAAAAAAAAAAAGTCAACGGAGGCAAGACAGGCAAAAAGTAATAAAAGAGCTTCGGAGACGGCGAACGGTTGTTGCATTTTCACCTTTTCTTGTTTATATTTCCTTCCCCCGACGTCTGGAAGCATCGGGACGGCGCGATGGCTTCGCGATTGTTCCGTGCAGAGCAAAGCTAGCCCCAGTGAAAATGAAAGCCGGCGAGCGAGTGGAGAGGAGAGGAGAAAGCAGCGCACGGTGCCGAGGGAAGAAACAAGGCCAAGCACAAACACCAAATCGGCGCGAAATGCACCCGACCGATACATCCTCCGCTCTCGCTTTCTGCTCGCTCGCCGAGAGCGCTGTCCGTTCACCACCGTTACCGCCGCGGCGCACGTTTCATTTCTTTATACCGTTCCGCTCACTCTTACCGCGCCGTTGCTTCCTCGCAAGTCGGCCAGCAGGCGGCGACGTCGGAGTGTACTGCACATTTGTGTGCGCCGAAACTGGCCGAGGGGAGGGGAAATGCGCTCCCAACCTAGATTCGCCTTCCGTCGCCCAACTGCTCTCCTCACCGGTGATCTGGGGCCCTGTATGCCATCCGTGAACTTGAAACAAAAATATAAGCCGAGAAGCGCGCGCGCCCGCGCCGAGAAAAATAAGGGGTTGTGCTCCTCCCTCCTCCTCCTCCTTCATGGCCGGTCATATCTTTCTCTCTCTCTCTCTCTTCATCCCGCGTTCATGGAGCATCGCGCGCTCACCTGCTTTCTCCCACAACTCCTCTCTGCCTCCGGCGGAATTGTGGACGAGCCCCAGTTCTTCCTTGCACCGCCAGAGCACGGGGAAAGGAAGAAGAAATAAAACATGAAAGCGTGGTGCGCCTCCTTACTGCCGACAGGTGTGTGGTTAGGAGAACGCGACGCGATTTAAAACGCGCGCGCTCCGGACGGAGGTGGTGACACTTTCGGGCGGTTTTCGCGGGAGACAAACGCGCTATAACGGGGCTGTAAAACATAAGCAAAGCTGAGAGGTTACAATACAGCGAAGAAAGGAGTCTGAGATGTTCTATATTATCTACAGGGAGAAACCGCACAAGAAAAAGAAAATACGGCGAATTTCGTCGCGGCATCTATATTTTTGGGGCCGGAACGACAGGTAACCGTAGTATACGGAAAACCCCAGAACAAGTCCCCTGCAGGCTCGAGGGAGTTGGATGGCGAGCGCTCCAACCAGCCATTCCAGCCGCGCGAATGATTAGACATACGGAAAGGGAGCAAAGCTGCACGTCAAGTGTTCCCGGGCGGACCGCTGCAGAGAGCACTGGATGGAAAAGCGTAAGAAGGATACCGTTAATACGGTGAGAAGCTGAAGGAACGTCCGGCATTGAAAGCCTGGCGAGTTCACTGCAGTGTCAAGGGAAACCGTGTGGGCAAAGCCTTCTGCGCTTTCTCTCGCGTTGAAACACGGTGTACGGCAACAGCAGTTGTAGATGCATCAAAGATGCTCTTCACAGCACACAGGGCTGAACTCAAAGCCGATCCTTTCTCCGGATTTGGTGACAGCCCGCACTGTTCCGTCCTTGAAAGAACGAAGCTGGCAACGACAAGTGGGCGACCAGGAAGAAAGGAAGGTGTGACGCACAAAGAGGGATTTTTAAAAATTATCATTATTGAAAGCAGCTGTGGGGAGTGGGGGGGTGGGGGGGGAAGCCCTGGTCGACATGGCCACTTGGCTTCGTTAACAACTGTACGCCACGGGCCAACGGCGCGAAATGGATTCGCCACGTGCCAGACGACGAACGGGCCCCGAACGCAGCCGTCAGCGCCGCCGCACGCATCGGCTGCTGCATGAACTGCATGCGGGCGCCGATGCACGGGGTCACGCTTCGTCTAGCAGGAAAGACTCGGAGGGAAGGAGAGAGAGAGGGGGGGGGGAGGGATTTGCGGAGGCGATAGCTTGTTTGTCGACACCGGCCGACGACGAGAGTCTTCGCGGCGATACCCGGGCGCGAAATACGGGGGAGAGGCAGAACTGGACCTGCGCACGGCACATGGCAGGGGGCGGCGGCTCTGCCACCGAAGTTGAGCGCTTTCTTTGCTTTTCGGTGAACTCCTCTAATCTCGGGCTTTCATCGGGTGCCGCCCAAGGGACACTCAACCGGGCTCGGTACTTCGCCTGGTCGGCCAGCATCGCCGGAGATCATCTCTGGAAATCGGAATGCGTGATGTCAACGCCTTTTTCGATGTCGGGATGAAGGGATGGATTGGCTGGTAAGCAAGAAAGATGAAGAACAAAAAGGAAAGCTGCGAGCTCGGTATATTCCAGTTGAGGAAACGCCAGAGGGTACCACCGGAGGAGGCGGTACTGGTCGCACTAACCAGAGACAAGAGTCTATACGAGGCACCAAGAGGAAGTATGAGATGCACGCGTTTGTTGAGCACAAGCCAGCCCCAGAAGGCGCGTTTTACAAACCGGCTAGACTCAAGCACTTATGTACCGCCGAGTCGTCTACCTTTTTTGAAGGAGCAACAGGTTCCAGGATGTGACACCATTTTACGATTGGCGCCAAGTCGTGAAAAGTACAGCGCTATGTAAAGCAAGCCGTCGAGGAGTCAAACAGGCAATATTTTCATGGCCATGCTCAGAAAAGCGCACTAATAAATTAAAGTAGAACAGTAGACGGGTGGCGAATCGAATTAAGAAGATATAAATTTAAAAAAGAAAGAAAAATCCCCAAGCATACACACATTTCTAGCCTTACGTACACAACTGCGTACGCAGCAAAGCGTGAAACATAATTTTAACTAAATTTTCGCAAGCAAAGCAAGCCCTGAATGATAGCGCAACAACATCCCTCGGTGTCATTTGTGATGAAAGCGTCGTTGTTGACATAAACGCCAATTTTATTTTCAGAAGAAAAACAAGGAAAATAAACGACACAAATGTGAACCGAAGGTTCCATCACTGTGCGAGGCGGCGTTCGTGCGGTCTCCCTAGAGCACTCCGTTACAGGAGACCACCTTCACAACGAAACCACCCGATTAATTACATTGATCGGCTTGCTGCAAACCTCTTCCCGCTGCGACTCCACCTGCGAGGAACATATAAGCTGACAATAAAGTTGTTCATTCTTCTTCTAGCTTCGAAAACATACTGTCACTCCCTTCCGCGCAAACGCCCGGTTTTAACGAAATGCCGCTTGTATCGAAAGTTACCACTCGCTAGACAGTTGCCACAATATCTCCATGACAAAATAACACGGACCCATTTTGGGAGCCACAACGGATCAAACAAGCGAATTTTTTCATAAATAACGATCAGTGTTTAAAGTGAGACAAAATTATTTCCACAGATTTTAACGAGGCACGTATGCACTGCAATACCAGAACCGAATTTCGGTTAGCCGGTGAGGCGGATACCTTGGTCAAGCCTCTTCGGAAATATTCCTTGATTGCTTATCTATCAAGAAAACACTATACTTTCACCTTTTGGGCAAAAACTGCGTTGCATAAAATTATACACCGTTAATCCTTCGACAGCACGAAGTGAATCCAAGTGCGACTTTGATGAGCGCAGAGCGAATGAACATTCCAATAACGTCCCAGCTGACTACCAGATTAGGCTAGGGTGCCTCGATGCCGGCGGCGCTGGCATCGAGACACCCTAGATTAATAATAATAATAATAATAATAATAATAATAATAATAATAATAATAATAATAATAATAATAATAATAATAATTGGTTTTTGAGGAAAGGAAATGGAGCATTATCTGTCTCATATATCGTTGGACACCTGAACCGCGCCGTAAGGGAAGGGATAAAGGAGGGAGTGAAAGAAGAAAGGAAGAAAGAGGTGCCGTAGTGGAGGGCTCCGGAGTAATTTCGACCACCTGGGAATCTCTAACGTGCACTGACATCGCACAGCACGCGGGCCCCTTACCGTTTCGCCTCCATCGAAACGCAACCGCCGCGGTGGGGTCCGGACCCGGGAACTCCAGATGAGTAGCCGAGCGCCCTAACCACTGAGCCACCGCGGCGGGTAACCAGATTAGGTCAGAATCAAAATTGAGTAAGCACTATAGAAGAGGAGTACAATAATAATAATAAAAAAACGCCATGCTTTAGAAGCAATGCGGAAATCTAACCGCATTGTAAACACACACTCTCTGCATTCAGAACATTGTTTTGTTTCCACAGCGTGTATCATCATGATAACCGTCGAAGACCTCCCCAGCGGCGGCGCTACACGAAGTCACTGTACATACAGCCTTACGTACGAATGTGTGTGTATGTCCGCCAGCGATGAACAAGACGGTAAGATGGTGGAAGAGGGCACGAGCCTCCTTTTAAGGACGGCCCCCTCCTCCTTCATCTCGCGTGGAACGGCGAAACAAAGAAGCGGCTGAGAGACCCCATGGCGGCAGCGTGTCTCGGGAGTCGAGGCCGCGCAAATGGTGGTGACTCGCGGAGAGAAACGTAAGGAAACGGAACGCATTTCCGGGTTTCACTCTCTCTCTCTCTCTCTCCCTCCTCTCACACACCGGGCCGGCCTACCTGCCGCTGGTGCGCAGCTAAACTGCCGCAGAAACGCGCGCGAGCGCACCAGCTCTCCTTGCTGCTGCTGCTCCTCCTCATCCGCGGATAACTTTCTCCCTCCTCCTCGCTCAATGTCGGCCGTTCTCCCCCCGAATTCGGGTTGCCCTCGAAGCCGACTTCTCGGGCCGCCTCGCTTCGTTCTCGTCTTTGCTTTCTTTCTTCGCTTCGCTTTCGTTCTTGTCTAGCGTATTATACACGCCCCGCTCCGGCCATCTCTCTCGCTCGCGGCGTGTTCGCAATTCGCGCGCGCGCGCGCAAAAGGCGGGAGCTGAAAGAAGCGGTTGCGGAGGGATGGGAAGCAAATGGGGTACGGAAAGGAAGGAAGGGGAGGGGGGCTGAATGCGATTTGAACGCGGCGCGGGCCGAGAAGTTCGCTGGCCGACTCCAGCGAGCAACAACCACGGGGCCATCGGGAGTGGGCGCGAGGAACCACTGTCAGTTGGTGTGCACGCCGCGAGTGAGTCGCGCACGAGTTTGGCCAGAAAGAAAAAGAGAGGACGAAGAACGGTCATGCCGGTCGCCGCTGCTCGACCTGAACGTTCTCTCCCTCTCCTCCAGCGGTCGGCGGCATTACGCGTACAGCGGTCACAAATCAAGCGCAGAACTTGCATCCATCCACGCACCTACCCTTTCCCTCTTCCCCGCCCCCTCTCCTTCTCGCTTTTCCGTCCGCTGCTGTCATCAGTGTGGCAGCGAACTGCAGTGTCCACGGAACTTACAAATAAATAAATAGGAATAATAGAATTAGAGAGAGAGAGAGAAGGAATCGGTGAAAGAGGTGGAAAGAGATGCAGGCTGCATACTATAGGCGCGCGTGCTCTTGTTCCACTGGATATCGTGAGCTGAGCGCTCGAGCGGCCCTTTGAGAGGCACTCGCATGAAGCGATTGGAAGTGGAACAGCTAGCTAGCGGGGTTTGTTTGGCGTTCGATTATCCGGCTCGTGTGACGGTGGTGTCGCGGTGAAATGCGCGCCGCATCCTGTCCCCTGCCTCGCCCGCTCGACAACAAAAGGCGCGAGCTGCCCCAATGCCCGCCACTTCCGGCAGCGTCGAAGCTCAGGTGCTCGAGATAAACAGGATCGCGGGGGATTAAGCGAAGCCGATGATCCGCGAATATGCATAAGCCAAACGTTCCAGGTGGTCGCTGTCGCGACGGCTAGCTGCACAGACACCAAGGAAGCAGAGGCGCGGTTACGCGTGAAAATGCAGTGGCTTCCGTTTTCAGAACGGTTGCAGCTAGGCGATGCAACGCAAGTGACGAGCTCCAACAACAAAAAAAAAAGCGTTCGGACCTCCATCTTTGCCTCTTTTCCATCTCTTCGCGCTGGTGCGGTGACTGTTAATACTCTTAAAAGGAGGCCTTCCAACCAATGGTGTCGACCGATCGTCATGATATCACGGCTAATCCCAGCCACCGGCGATTTTACGCCAGGTTTTTTTTTTTAGTGAACAACTTTTATTTACATCAGAAAAGCCGTTTCTCCCCGCCCCCGGCACTGGCTGGAGGTCGTCCTTTGAGGGGAATTTGCCTCTCCGTTCTTGAGTTGTATTTGGTTATAGTTGACAAGTGCAGCTGACCTCCGCCATGTTAGCTCACTGCAACCGGCTGTACCAGAAAACAAAACATTTTTGTCACATTTCAAAGCGGAATTCCCGCCAGGCCACCGATAAGTTACCTAAGCGCAGATGTCCCTAAACATTGATATTCACATCTCGCGTATCGACGCCGTCGTGGCTGAAACAACGGGAGCAGCACACGGTCAAAAAACTCCCCACGGGGAAACAGATCAGCGTGCGCGGTCTCTGGAGGGCAGCGTCGTTTCGGAGCGACCCGCTCGAAGACAACGGTGCCGAACGCCCGGCCTTGCGAGGACCAGCCGAGGCGGGGCGCTCGACCGCTTCGCCTCCGACAAAAAGGGAAGAGCTAGAAAAGGCCAGCGCCACTCCATTGTCGCTCAGCCCTCGCGAGGCCGGCCGAATTCAAAGACGACGCCGAGCTGACGGCCGCCTGTCCGCGCCAGAAGCGAAGGGAACGGGAGACGCGTTCAGCCGAGCTGCTGACCCGCGGTCACGGCGGCGCCTCGACGAGCTGCCGCCGCTTCTGCAGCGACGCAGGCAGGTCGAGAACGGTGGTCATTTGAGGGTCCGCGCAGCGACTGTGTTCCGCCGACGCGTGACGAGCTGCACGCCGGAGGTGACGAACGCCCGAGGCGTTTGTGAACGCGTGGAAAGGTCTTGCGCGCTGAGCGCGCGGTGCGGCGGCTCTAAAAAGGAACACGGTACCGCCCTCGGCGCGGCCGTTCTTCTCCACTCCTTTCGCCCCTTTTGCGCGTGCCAGGTCAACGCGCGCCATTCGACAAAGCTTTTTTTCACAGCGGCACAGCGCCAGCTCGGAAAGACTGTTTTGTTGCAGCCGTATAGCGTACGACGCGGTTCCCTTGCCGAAGCCAGAAGAGGGGGAGCTCGAGGCTCTAAAACAGCCCGACCACAGGGACGTGGTTGGCCAGCGACGATGCATCTATATGCGGAAGAAAAATTGGAGGGGACACATAATTGCTCCGCCCTCAGAGTATGACGCGACAGCGTTAATGCCCGTATAAGCGGAATTGGTCATTCTCGACCTCACATTCACAGATCCCTGGAAGTGCTCATACCACTCCTGGCGCAGCGGTTAAGCGTTGCGCCACTGTCCTGCGATTGCAGGTGCTGCCACTGGTGGTGCTTGTGCGACCCAGGTTGCTCATCCCGAGCAACCTCTCGCGACCAATGATTAACTGAACTGCCCCGTGCCACAGTGGTCAGTTTCGTCACAATTCGGTGCGAAGCTTGCGATGATGATGAAGCCACAGGTCACGTGACCTAGAAGTGGTTCAGCTAGGTTGCTTCTCGGGGAATTTTCGCTCACATTTAACGTCGCCGACGCCGGCTTCTCTGCGACACGGGCTCCTTAACGCTATCGCGTTAAAACTTGCGACCGCCTGTTGCGTTCCCGGATATTGAAGAGAGTTCGCAGAATTTTTCAACCTCTTTTTTTGGTCGGGGGGGGGGGGGCGGGGGGCGAAGAAGTTCGTAACTGACTGCTCGAAGCACGCAATCGAACCTCCGCCGCAATGCACACGTCAATGAGCACTGAAACTCCCATGGACGTCCTGAGGACGTTTACGACGTCCATGGGACGTCCAAGGGAGCTTCAATGTCCATTGGGACCCTTCCCGTCGTGACAGCAGCGATTGCAGCGCTACACTGCAACCAGTCGAATGACAGTCTCCCCGAACGTTGCCAGCGGTTGCCGCACCGAAGCGCAGTCCCAGCAACGCTGTGCACCCGTCAGGGACACCTCCGGCACCGCCGAAATGATCGGACACAGGGGCGAGCTCGCACGATGCCTCCGGGAGGTATACGGCACAGCCCCCTATTTTACGTCCTCCCCCGGAGGACAAACAGACCGCAGGTTCCTTGCTCCTCAGGTATTGCG
Source organism: Amblyomma americanum (assembly GCF_052857255.1). NCBI lineage: Eukaryota > Metazoa > Arthropoda > Arachnida > Ixodida > Ixodidae > Amblyomma > Amblyomma americanum. The sequence continues at coordinate 139,280,582 of NC_135499.1, read as the reverse complement.
CGAGCGACTCGCAAGCGGCCCAGCGTGGGGTCCATCAACGTCCTCGCGGCTCAGATCCCGGGAGGGATGCAGGGGGGTGACGCTCGAAAGGGCGGTCGCTCCCCGCATTTTGCATACGCCCTTGTGCCCCTTACAGCGCGCGCGGTTCACAGCACGACGCGACGACGAAGATACGAAGTGCGTGCGTCTTTTGACGACGTCTCGGTGCGCGCGGTGTCCGGCACGGCCTCTTGCGTCACCGGTATATAAACAAGCACGACGCGGTGTGACAGAACAACGGACGGAGCCGAATTGCTGGCACGCGTTGCTTTCTTCTTCCTCTCTACTTTTTTCGGTCAATCACGCGGCCCTCCTTCGAAAGGAGCGGCGACACGCGCGCACCTTTCACCCTGCGGTGGTTTCGCGAGCCTCCGGTATGCTGTAGGCGTTGCACAATCGCGATTCTCGGAGCAAGAATATGCATGATATATAACGCACGAAAAAATGCGCACTCGCCCGTGCCGAGTACGCGCGACCCGCCTACTTCGCGTGAAGGTCAGTGAGCCGCGTTTCGCAGTCCATTGCTTTCTCTCCACCCTAGCTCCCTCGCGCAGAAGCGGAAAATTTCTCGTTTCGAATGGAGCCTCCAAACAAAAGCCTGCTTATCAACTTCACTTTATTACCTCGAAGGCCCCCATGGTAGGGGATATTACCCAAGAGATGGGTTACAAGCAGTAAAACAGATTATGTACATAAGTAACACACGCCAAATACACGACACATATGTTCGCTTTTAAATGTACGAGGTATACACTTCAAAGTGTGGATGGGACAAGCGATTGCGACGATGTCGAGTGGAAGACCGTTCCAGTCCGAAGCAACTCAACGGGGCGCTTCCCAACAAGCACTATCTGCAGGAATAGGCTTCAGTTCCAATGCAAACTTTTTAAACGAATACGAATAGACTTTAGCGTCGTCAACCTACGGATGCTTACTACTTCCCTGATCACATCAGCGGTATAGCGGGCAACGACAACACACGCGGAGGATAAACACTGGGCATCCAATTCTATACACTATGCCCAGCCAGTTAGTCTTCACTCGATACTGGGTGATGCAAAATAAATATGTGCGACACTTTGACGCAGAGCATGGTGAATGATCTGTAGCTATAGGTATAGGTATACGTTCACGTTCCCGAAGAAAGAGGCGGTAAAGCAAAATCAGCATCCAGCACTTAACGGTTCAGAACCAGGCATACACTAAAGCTGAACCTCGTTATAACGAAACAGAAGGGGCTCGGAGACTACTTCGCTATATATAGCCCGTGTTGACTGAGAATTCGTAGAGGAATCGTCATTCCTTCGTTATATCGATTATTTCGTTATAACCACTATCGTTATAACGAGGTTATATACATAAGAGGGGCTCGGATAGCGCACGGTGTACTATACACTCACCACAGCTCCCCAGAGGGAAAGGCTCCACGTATCCAACTGCGAGGCGATGCGAAGCGCAACCGCACAGGATCGAGGAGTTCAGCAGCCGCGGCAGAGTTTTTATGTTTCCTATGCAACGAGAAAAGGGCGCGCGAAGCAATGAAAAAGCTGTGCTCGCGCGCTCCGAGCGTTTACGGGCGATACACGTTATATAGTCAGAAGGCACACGCCGGCGCACCGTTATCGCAGCGGCGTTTCGGACGCTCGTTTCCTGCCCCGAAAACGACGACCCGCTGTGAGTTCAGCGCAATTATGGGAAACTCGCGATCAAGGCCGGGGCGGGGGCACGGATATACGGGCGCTTTCTAAACGAGGCGGAAAAGCCTTCTATTATTGTCCACAGCGCACACGAACAGAGGTTCGACAAACTTCTATTTATATACAAGTGAATGCCTTGCACTTGAAAAGCCGGGACGGCGCAGCGCCCGCTCTTATGAACTTTGCCGCCGTCGGAATTCCGACCCGAAACTCGCTATCGTGGGAGAAAGAGGAGACATGACCCACACGCGCCACATGCTGATGCGCGATGATTAATTGAGATAACGAGACTGCGCGCGTGAGCAGTCAGTGCCAAGGCCAGCACTACCAGCGGCTTGCACACGGACTTCGCATAGTTTACGTGCTGTCCCACGTAAGCGTTGCGCCACACTTGTTGATTACCGTGACGCACACGGGCGGCGGAAAGTTCGCGCTTAACGTCACGCCGGCTACTGCACGGGGATCATGTCCGTTTATATCGCTTTTAAATATACGCGTGAGTGTTTGCCTGATAAGAGGAGACGCTGCGCGTACTCTCTGGGAGCCTATGCGATGCGATGGTGAGGTCACTGAGAAGCAATAGCTAATTAGCTTCAACCTGGAAGCAACTTTAATATAACTCAGCCGCTTTTTCCGCGTTGAACGCGCGGCCTGTTGGAACGCGTCCACTATATATACGCATATCTGTTGCAGGCAGCTTCAGCTTGAAGATTCACAAGTGTGACTTAGTGTTAGCCCTGTGTTGTGTACTTGTGCAATAAAGGTGATTATTGGTCAACGTTCTACGCTCGTAGCTATACAATCTGGTGAGTACTTGTAGCCAGTGGATGTAAGCATTTCCCGCAGTAAGGTCTTGAATACTGATTACATGCGCAATTATCAGGACCACACACACACACACACACACACACACACACACACACACACACACACACACACACACACACACACACACACACACACACACACACACACACACACACACACACACACACACACACACACACACACACACACACACTCTCTCTCTCTCTCTCTCTCTGTCTCTCTCTCTTTCTCTCAGTCGACTGTGTTCCTAGAGAAATAAAATAAAGAACGCCACCAGCCATCGTAACGCAAGAACAGCTACTGCTGGAGTAGAAATGCGTATCTAAGGATTGCAGTAAAAGGCAGACACGAGAACGAATGGAAACGAAGCGAGACGCATCTTATAGAGGCAGAAATGCGAGACTTGTTTCTGTTACATTCGTACTTTACGTCTGTCTTACATCAACTTTGCAACAGGAATAAAACGTAAGCCATCTGTATAACCTTGTCACCGCTGATATATAAACATCTCTACGTGATGTTTCAACCTCCTTAAAATAAAAGCACATGCAAACAAAGCGACAGAAACGAGAAAGACTGCATTACTAGATAACCCCGCATTGTACAGTACATGAGGATTCTGCTTCACTATATATGACACCCAATTCGACGAACTAATAATAATAATAATTGGTTTTGGTGGAAGGAAATGGCGCAGTATCTGTCTCATATATCGTTGGACACCTGAACCGCGCCGTAAGGGAAGGGGTAAAAGAGGGAGTGAAAGAAGAAAGGAAGAGAGAGGTGCCGTAGTGGAGGGCTCCGGAATAATTTCGACCACCTGGGGATCTTTAACGTGCACTGACATCGCACAGCACACGGGCGCCTTAGCGTTTTTACTCCATAAAAGCGCAGCCGCCGCGGTCGGGTTCGAACCCGGGAACTCCGGATCAGTAGCCGAGCGCCCTAACCACCGACGAACTTCTAGATTTCAACTTATGTTCCATCCTGAACTCCTCAGCGGAAACTTAAGAAGGGGAAGGCTCAAAACAACATTTTTTTTACATTGTTCGCTCTGGCGTAACAGTTCTTTAGAAGGCAAATTTCGCTCAGCGCTACCATTGTGGCGCTGCGCACCCACTGCCTCGAGCAGCGCAATCGAGGAAATGACGCATTCTCAGCCGGCATTCTCAGCCGGCGATCTCGAAGAATGGGAAATAGGAGGCGTTTCGCGCAATACAAACAACAGTTTCCTACGGCACAAGGCGTAGCCAGGCTGATGACGACAACGAAAAAAGAAAAGGAAGGAAGTGCGGTTCCTCCCCAAATTCACGCATGCTCAGATCGAGCAGCACCAATAACACAGTTGCCGTCCATGCCGCTACAGCACGGAGTCGAGGCGTCGCCGCAAGACGCGCTCATCTTATACGGCCCCACATCCGCATACTCGCGCCTCGATACGCTACACGGAAAGAAAACAAGCCTGCTACTCCGGTACAGCATCACGCACGTTATAAACCCGCCGATGCGCGAGGGCGCCCAGGAGGAGTCATGCACAGCGGGATAAGCCGCCGACGCCTCAATAAAGAAGCAACGTAAAGCGCACACACACACACACACACACACACACACACACACACACACACACACACACACACACACACACACACACACACACACACACACACACACACACACACACACACACACACACACACACACACACACTTAGCGCGCGCCCACGACTATCAGAGAGTGACAACACGCCGGAGGAGTGGAATGAATGGGGGGCTCCCGAAACTTCCTTGTCGTTTGGCAAGCTGCACACACACACGACGGCTCTGCGCCCACTCCTGCGCTAGCGGAGCTCATCGCTCGTATACGCGTATACATATTAAGCACACGACGCGTGCCGAGCTGGCGGCAGGGGGAAGCGCACGGGGGAAGCAGCATGCCAGCCCTCGTCACCGAGGAGCGCGGGCAGTACGCGGACAGTTGCGAGAGGAGATGCGAAGAGCGCCGCGGCTAACGGAAAGGAGAAGGGTCGGCGGAAAGAGCGACCCCGAAGCGGCGGCGGAATCGCGGAGAAAGCGCGCGCTTCCGCCGTCGCGCCGAGCAGCAGCGCGAGAGTTAAGGCTCCGCTCTTGCCGCCTCCTCGAGAGGGCGAGCGCAAAACAAAACACGGCCGAGACGAGCGCGCGACGTTTCGGCGGCCGCTCTCCGAAGTCGGGGGGCCGCGGCGGCAACCAGGCCAGTGCGTTGTTCTGACGCAACCGGTGCGAAAGGAGCGAAATCTCGCAGGGGAACAACACTCGAGTGAGCTAAGTAGAGGGAATGGCGGAGAGGGAACCGCTAAGTAGATTAAGCTAAGTAGAGGGAATGGCGGAGAGGGAACCGCTAAGTAGATTAAGCTAAGTAGAGGGAAGCCCTCTCCTCCCTTCTGTGAGTGTCTCCAGAAAAGTGACCATCAGGATGGTTAATTTTGCAGACCAAGGAAAGGCCGTGTACGTAGATGCGTCCATGCAGGCAGCAGAGAGAAGTCAGTGCCGGCGACCACACGCCGGCTGCTTGCTGCAGCAGTGAACGATGCCGCGTCATTCACGATGGTGGTCCTGCAGCGGCAACCCTCCCCGCCTTCTGAGCAGTGTGACGGAAGACGTCTGGATAGGTACGCACGTTCACTTTCATAGAGAAGGGCGGCAGCCTTCGGTGGACAACGTTTGTACAGGCTGAGAGAGAGAGAGAGAAAGGGAGAGAGAGAGGCACGCGGCAGAAATCGGCGAACGGTCAGCAGCGGCTTGGTGCGTACGCCCGCTTTCCCTCAGCTCCGTGGCACTGATAAATTCAACCTACTTCGTCCGACGCGCGCTGTGAACGGCACGGCGCTTTCATTCTCCGCAGCAAGCTGCCGCCGCCACCGGGGGTCCCTTTCGGTCTCCCCAGGGAAAGAAGGCCCGCGTATAAAATGTACGCCGGGGGCCCTAGCTGTCACCCGGGGACGACAAAGGCGAGGGTATCTTTGTTTCTTTGCGAACGCGCGGGCGCGAAGCCTCTTCATCTTCGCAATCACACCTCCTCGCCAACGCCATCGGCAGCGGAGGCTTATCCTCGCACGTTACTGACCCCCTCTGCTTCTTGTGTTCGCCGCACTGCTGTATTTGTGCCTCCTTCCTGAAGGATACAAACTCTGCGTCGTGACAGCGTAGCGAACAGGGAAGGTGACGTCACGCACGACGCCAGTGTCCCGTTACCCCGTCGTCCGGCCCCGGCTCCCGCGGAGCTACGTGCCTCCTGCTGCGACTTCTCTTTTTTCTTTCTTTGGCTTTTTTTCCACGTTGCTTTCCCTTCCCGTCTCACCTCCTTATGAGTTTTGTTTGTTTGTTTGTTCTTTCGCTTGCTGTATCAGACGCGCCGGTCCTAGGGGCCCGACACGCCAGCTCTTAATCAGGGCGAATATAAGGACCACGCCTGACTCCTGCCGTTGGGACCCGAACACCGCGCGTGGGCTGCACCGCACTGCACAAAGGGTAGGGGTGAAACATGCTTTGGGAATGGGCGGGGTGGAGGGAAGTGTTTTGCAACCGGCCTAGACTGGCTAAAACGCGCACCTTTCTTGCCGTGCCGAGTACGCAGGAGTACGCAGGATACTGGCGGAATGCATAGTGTACGTTCGGATTACCTAAGTTGTTCAGACTATTCTGCTCTAGAATGCAGATAAAACTGGGCCATGCAGGTGTGCATACATGCGTGTAACTAAAATAAGACGTTTAAGTCGCTAGTTTTATGTGAAAACTCTCACCCAGGCGTAACATATCCGGAATCCATGGACCGGGAAAGACGGGCTGAGCAAGGGTACGATCGATGAGTCGGGTACCTTCCTCCTCTGTTTACAAAAATAAATGGGTCTTCTTGGGTATCGTCCTGGAAGCTAATCCGCCCGGTCACTGCTGCGATTTTATTGAGCCCCTGGTAGGCTGTCTGAATTACTGGGAGGAAAAAAAAAACAACTCATCTCATTTCTTTTCACATTTACAGCCATTGAGCAGCGGCTACGGTACTTCACTTCAGGTTCAGTAAATGACAGAAAAAGGCGCCAGACACATAGGCAGGTGCAGCACAAACAACTCTGCTAACAGCCTGTGCAATACCTCTGCGTGTGTCTCCCATATTTTTTAATATTTTTTCGTCCTTCGTTTCTCTGCTGCTTTTATTAAACGTAACTCAACCAACTTGACGTTACTGCGATGCTGTGACCGTATGTGTCGGCGATGCACCTGTCTGATCAACGACATGCCGCCACAGCTGTTGGGAGGCAGTAGCTATCGTCAGCCTGTGCACATTCTCAGTGGGTGTGGCAACCTACGAATGCAGTCCTTACTTTCTGATTAGAATACCTAAAAAAAAAAGGAAAGGAGAAAACGTGTCACGATGATTGCCACCGCTCCTCTACCCACGTTCCCCGTGCTCGGCCTCTAATGACGACCCCAACTCGAAGCGCAGCAGGAGGGGGGTACGACGAGCGGGAAAGGGAAGTTGCATCCGCAAAACACGGCGTGAGAACTCGCACGCGCAAGACAAAAGGCGACGACGACGAAGTGGATCGCCCGCGTGCGGACTCCAAGAAAGCCTCTTAGCATACACGAGGCAGCGCCGGGACGACCCGCGGCGTGTCGAATGCGAGGGAGGGAGGTGGGGGGGCGCTCGGACCGCACATCAGCAAGAGACGCAGCAGCGGCAGGAGCAGCGGCCGGGGCTGTTTGCTCGCAAAAACGGCCATTGCGATTCGTATCGCGCGCACGCGGCTTCGCTTCGGGGCCGCCGCGCTCAGGAATGGGTCCGCGCCGCCGGGCGAGCTCTCTCTCTCTCCCCTCGCGGCGGCAGCGAATTACACGCCGTCGCGGCAGAAAGAAGCAGCGAGACAGGCAGGCACCGGTGGCAGCGGCCAGACCAGACGACGACGAGCCGCCGCGCGAAGCGAAAGTGCTGGGGAGATGCATCAGGCCGGCCTTCCCCCTTCTTTCCGCGGACGGGCCTGACTGACCCAGTTGGAGCGCGAATCGCCCCTCCGAACGCCTCTCCTCCTCGCCTTCGCGGCAGCGGGGAACGGCTCTCCTCTGCATAAGCGCACGCGGCAAAACTGGGCGAAAGAGAAGAAACTGCGACCGAGAAAGAAAGGGGGAGGGGAGATGGAAGAAGAAAGCGAGCGTCAAGAGGGACAGGGCCCACGATGCCGCAGCGCCAAGAGCGCTCGACACGGAGGTGGAGGAGCGGCATCATTGGAAAGGGGGAGGGAGACGAACGAGGGGAAGGAAGACCACGCGAATGGGTTCAATGTTCTCGGACAAGAAGACCCCGTTGCGCGACGGCGTCCGGCATGGACGGCGTGCTTCTGCATCGAGCTCGCGACGGGCGATGCTGGAGGGAAGGGGGAGACGCGAGTGGCCAAGTGGATCACTGGAGCAAGAAGAGCTAGCTGGCCGCCACTCGGACGGGGGTTGGCGGTAGAGGGGGGGGGGGGGGGGGGGGTGCAGTTGCCGCTGCCAGCGCGGAGGTGTGCTTGCGCGGCGCCGCTCCCTCCCACGACGGCGGAGACGCACCGCAGCAGGCGGCACGGAGCCTTTCTTCCTTGGCACGAACGGTTCTTTTTGCTTTTGTTTATATGGGGCTGCCCGGCATCCGTTGGATGCGGTGGGAGGCGGGCTGTCTGTCTTCCTTTGTATAGCGCAGCTCTGCCTTTCATTATCGCGAGGAAAGAGCTGGCCAGGAGGAATGAGGTTCGTCAGACGTGCCTTGCCTAGACTCAAGACGCGAAGCAGGACGGTAGGGGCGCTGTTAAACGCTATGCAAATGAACACAACTGGGCTCCACTGTCAGTTAGTGTATACAGCACCTTAACTAAACAACGAGCAGATTGCTGCGCGTTCGCAGCCGCGGCGAAATATGGCGGAAGGGATGGGTTACTACACTTCACGAAGTGCATGTCGTGTAGTTGGCCGGAAAAAAAAGTATGTACGAATGCAGGAAGAGAGCGGATTGCACGCGGTTGCACATTTCCTTAGAGCGTTAGAACAACGAAGCTGATCTGCGCGGGGGAAAACACGAAATGTCTTCCTCCCGCAGGAGATTGCAGAGCGGTTGACTCATCGCGCCCGCTATGGTGGACGGCTCGTGGCTTGCGCGTTTTCTGGCGCCAAGCCAGCGCTCACCTTCTCCCCCACGACTTTTCCGAGGAGGAAGGGTTACAAGTGATGTGACTGATATGCACATTACGTATCGTTATTAGAACGCAGGTGCGATAAGGACGGGCTCTGTACGAATTTACAGCTATGACAGAGAGCGCAAGCGGACGGTGGCTTGCACGTCACGTCGCTCCTTGAATTGTGATTGGTTGATTGGTTGATGCCCCAATATACTATCTACGGGATTTGAGAGTACGCGAGGAAATGACGACGGGCATCTTGGAGCTGCATTTGGTAGCCGGCATAGTCGAGTTGGCTAATAATTGCGCTTGAGTTCGCGTCAGTCATCTTACGCGGAGGAGGTCGGAAAAGCTATAGATTTGGTGAGCTTCCCTTCCCGGAAACATATCCGAAAGACCTACTCAGCCGGCCGGCTAAATCTGAGGTGGAGGGCCCAAAGCTCTTCTTCACTTCAAATTTCACGATGGTCGGGTAGCGAGACTGCGAGCAAATAAATGAAATACAAATCTGGCCATAAAGCAGGGATGGAACAAATAAAATGAAAAACTGCTGACAGAGGATCGCGGCTTAAAGTGCGGTGGTCATCGACTGCTTCGGGCCATATTTGCAAAATTTGTTAAGTGCAGAAGAAAGTGGCAAGAACTTCCGCTAACAACACGTAAACAATGCAACAGACATCAAAACAAGCCAAACAAAGTGGTTTCATTGTTTCCAGAAAATGCACCCTTTTGATTCAAAATCCAATAGCCCACCGACTGCCTCACTACCTGAAGGTAGAAAAATAACAAATAATCAGTAGCCTTCAGTCGCCGACGTCGAATTGGCGAATTATTCCGGACTCATAACGAGCGCGCAAACTGCAATTTATCCTGACTGCGGCGGCTGCGTTTCGATGGAGGCGAAACGCTAAGGCGCCCGTGTGCTGTGCGATGTCAGTGCACGTTAAAGATCCCCAGGTGGTCGAAATTATTCCGGAGCCGTCCACTACGGCACCTCTTCCTATCTTCTTTCACTCCCTCCTTTATCCCTTCCCTTACGGCGCGGTTCAGGTGTGCAAAGATATATGAGACAGATACTGCGCCATTTCCTTCCCCAAAAACCAATTATTATTATTATTATTATTATTATTATTATTATTATTATTATTATTATTATTATTATTATTATTATTATTATTATTATTATTATTAAGTTATCCGGAACAAAAGGAAAGAACGGTCACACGGGATGGTTCGTATTGAGTGCTGAAAGTGTCTCGTCTAAGCCCTTTCGTTCTCTGCCACGCTCAAGACGAAGAATGCACGGCGGTGAAAAAAAAAAAGAAAAGTGCGACAGATGACAAACTACAGGCGACAACAAGCTTCGCAATCGCCACTGACGAAAGGCAAACAATTACAGATGCCGCTGCGCGCACAAATACGCGCGACCACTGAGGACTGCAGTGGCGGAGCAATAAACGCAACCGTCTGTCCCAGGACACCGCAGAGCGACCACCGCGCGATCTCGAAAGGTTGCGTGCTTCGCTTAAGCCCACGCATCGCGCGCCCTCGTTGGAGACGCTGCGGAAAAAAGGAACGCGCTCCGCTGCTGTTGCGTCGACAACGCCCCGCTGTAACAATAAGGGCGCACGCAGTGAAAGCTGCCGCTCCCAACGAACGAAACGAATGGCCCCATTTGTCACTCCTTTATACGCACAGACGCAGGGGCAAATTAATAAATTCCCCTCATGCATCAATGCTAGGCCCTAATTGAACCCCATTATGCGCAGCTCCGACCGCCGGTCTGATCCGAACGCTCCGACGCAACCTTGCCTTGTTCTGCTTAGCGGACCCTTCGTGGTAGCAGCTGCCAGCCTAAGCTCATTTTCAGGTTTCTTTTTCCTGTCTTCTTGTTTTCATAAGCAATAATAACGGTAGCAATTCCCGTCCCCGACTCAAGGCGGCAAATCGACAAATCGAGGCATCGCCCATCACGACTTCGCAATATGCGTCGACGCTATTCGTTCTTCACTTTAGTTTATGTATAGTTTCGTTTTCGTTCTCCGCTTCAGTGGTATTCCGCTCTTACATGACCGCTGCAATATGCGGCTGAACCTCGTTATAACGAAGTTGAAGGGGCCCGGCGAATACTTCGTTATAGTCGCAACTTCGCTATAGCCCATGTTGACCGAGCTTCCAAGGGAAATCGTCATTCCTTCGTTATATCCACTACTTCGTTATAGACCGTTTCGTTATAACGAGGATCGACTGTAGCTGTAGATTAGAGCCCCCGGCTTCACTTGAACATGACTCTCCCCTCCTTGTTTTTACCGTTTCTTGTTCCTGCCTCTATAGAAACATGTGCGCGAACGTGAGGCCAGATGCGGCATTCATATTCAAGTTGAATTCATAAAGTTTCAGTTAAATTACGTAAAAATGAAGAGATATAGTAGGCCGTATGTAACAGACGAAAGAGACTAAAATGGTCGGGCGCTTATTAATTGGATATGACCCTTGCAGAACATGTTTTCTTATATGGTTCAGCCTGTAGCATACGCAGTGTCGAATGGACAAATTAAAGCTGTACGTATACGGATTTGGGGAAAACATCGCCCGAGTATAAGACGTGCCAAACCACAACACTAAAGAAGCCATTGTAGCGACCCAGAGGAACCACGATAGCGCCCGAAAAAGAGTGAGCGTCTGTGTATACATCTTACAAGACCCTCGCGGAGGCAGCGACATGACGGCTGCGCGCATTTCGCACAAACGGGAACCCCTCCCTCGCGCACTTCGTTGTATGGCGAATACGTCGTCCACCGCAGTCGTGCCCATATGCGCGCGGTTTCGATGGGCGCGCCAGTGTCCGCTCACACATGTCACGACTCCGGCACGTTCCTCGCTAAGGCGCGGAGGCTTCATGCTTGTAGCCGCGACACACGCCACACACCAGCCGCCAGAAGCACACCGCGTTTGCCACGCGTCAAGCAGGCCTGACAAGACGCGCGCACCAATGACACGGCGTGTGTATACGACGCAGCGCAGCGCAGAGGCTGCAACCGATGCGGCATTATACGCGCTGGACGGCTCGCGCGTTCTAGAAACGCCCGGCGGTCTTTTGCGTCCCGCGAAACGTCTCGAGGCATCGAAGAAATGAGGGAAGGTGGCACCGCGCGACACACACAAGGACGAACGGCAGCGGGAGGCACGCAGCTCGCAGCGACAGACCGAAGATGCGCGCGACGAGCTCCGAGGAAAGCGCTTCATGGCTGTCGTCGTCGAATACGCGGCAGCTGCTGTGGTGAGTTTTTTTTTTTATTTTCTTGTGCGCACAAAGCAGAGCTGGGACGACACATAGCGAAAAGCTGCGAGTGTGCGAAAACCAACTGCGTCAAAAAGCGCTCGCTCGTGTATATACACTCCGAACGCGGATACGCCTACTTGGCAGTAAAAATGGAGTAATCTTCCTTCTAGATCACTCCCTTTCTGTCACTCTACACAGAAAGGAGTAAAAAGAGAGAAAGCCTTGCTCTAGCACGCTAGCAAGACGCTATTATTGCTCGGTGCTCGACTTCTCTGGGGTGCAATTCTTGAAAAAAAAAAATGGGTCTTTGACCTCACCACGGCCAATGGACACGTCAACCAATGGCATTCTTAGCCATATCTGTCCTTGCATCATTAACTGACGACGTCCTGCTACCGCTGGCGTCTAGAAACAGCTGTTCCACCGGTATATATGCCGAATTTCTCCGGAGCGTCGGGAACAGGAATTTGGACACAGGACCACGAAATAAGACACATATAAGACAGCAGGCTTTCTGGCAATTTGGGATAAAGTAACACCTCGAAAGCATTTGACGACAACTCGGGCAAACCAAGCTGTGACGCCTTGCAAAGCTATACAAGTTCCAAGCCCAAGGCGTTATACTGCTCATTCCAGTAATTAATAAAATATGAGGATTCGATGTTAATGATGCAAGGACATACATGGCCAAAGAGTGCCATTGGTTGACGTGTCCATTGGCTGTGGTGAGGTCAAAGACCCGTTTTTTTTTTTTCAAGAATTGCACCCCAGAGAAGTCGAGCACCGGACCAGAGGGGGGAAAGATTCTACCCACTGGAGAATAGACCCTGCGTCCGAATATTAAAATAATAATTAAAGAAAACCGAAAGAACTATAGACCGAGTCAGTAAACATAACCACACCGTGTATACGCCGGAGAACCCACTGCCTCCGACGTCGGAAAGCGCCAAGGATTGCGGCTCACAACCGCGACGCGCATTCCATCCATATATGCCGCGCACAGCATCATCTTAGTATGGACAGGCGTGCAAAGCTGCAGGGCTGCCGCGGTCGCCGGGAAGCGCGCCGCAGCCGCCGCCGGGTGGGCCGGGAGCGATGAGGCAGAGGGAACCGGCGAAGGACCGATGTGGGTCAGCAGCCGACGGAGCCGCCAAGGTGAATAGCCGACAGGCCCGATTTCTGCCGCCTCGGCAGCGGGGCAGAGAGACCAACCAGTTCGGGGGCCGCCGCTTCTTGTACGCCCGGCCACCGCCGCCAATTCTGCCGCTGCAGTGCTGCCGCGCAGGGCCACGGCCGCCGCGAGCTTCTCTTTTGTGCGCGCGAGCCTTGGCACGCACGCTCAGGCCAAGGCATTGACTGCACTGCCTCTCTCCGCCCTGCGCGGCGCGCATACTTATCCCAACGCCGCTGCATCCTCCCTGGCCGCGCTGCGCTGAGCGTCGTCTGCGAATTAGTTGCGCGTCGTCTGCTGCCAACCGGCAGAGCACGGACGCGTGTACGCAGAGAGGCCGTTCGGCAAGAAGAGCTTCTCGAAATTACCTACAGGGGGAAAAGAGGAGCCACCGTCTGTGTGTGCGCGAGTTTCTCAGAGAGGGCTTCTACGAAGCCAAGGCTGAGAAACATGGTACTACGCGCTTTTGCTTTGCTTGGCTTAAGGTTGAAAATGTGGATTCGGCCACGTAACCTTCGTAGCGCCGCGGTTCATTGATATAGAATCCGAAACAATATTGAATGAGATCAAATTTGGTTTGTGGTACTCGGGAAGCCCATGATATCTTCGCGATTTTTTTTCAAGAAAATGCGCACTGATACTTTTTCCGATTTCAGCGGCGGATAAACGATCGCAGTGCCTGCTTTACCTGTATACTCCGTTTCATACATAGCTGTCTACACAGCCAAAGGTACGGAAGTAGTCCGTAAAAAAAAACTAACAAAATGTGTCACTCCGCCTCGCGTCGTGGCTGAGTGGTACGAAGCGCGGGCATGTTTGTTCATTTTGTGAGGGGGCCCAGGTTCGATCCTCAGCGTAGGTTTGTTCTTTTTCTTATCTTTTTTCGGCGAATCTCTAGATAGAAAGTCTAAATGCGAGCCATATATAAGTGGCGTTTTTTGTTATCAAAATGAAATGACTTCTTTAATAAGAAGCGTGCTGTTAACTTTTTCCGCAGGGAAACGAAAGTGAAGTGAGAGTTGGCAACGGACGTGCTGAGAGGCGCTGTTTTTCGGTGTTCACGGGTTTTTTCGCATGCTGCACACAATGAATCATTAATTGTGGGGTGATAGAATTCAGTGTGGCTTCAATTATTTTACTCCGCCAGAAAGACCTTCTTTCTTAAACCTCACAACTGTCCGAGGGCTCACTCCGGTCATCTCGCCCACAATTGCGAGAACGTCACGCACAGTCTTCTCGGGGTGGAGCTTCCTTATACTTGCGTAGACATTAACTATCACCGCCTTGCAGTCTTTAGAAAACTTTGGAGACTTCACCTTGGAAAAGAGGCGAACAGGAGATGTTTTCGAAGTCGAAGCGGGGGAAGAAAACAAGCGAGCAGGTGACAGCGACGCCATTTTCACAAACAGACCTGCCGGCTCAGCTGCGAAAACCTGATATAGCAGCGCCTGAGAAAACGAAAAATCTGCGTCACTCGGTTCTGGAAAACATAAAAGAAAAATCAATCTATTTGCAAAATAAAACACTTCCATCGGTCTACTATAATATCAACTACTGTTCACTTTGCTTGTCAATTCATTTCTATTTTTATTTTTGACGCACTATATTATGATGCGGACGAGGATCGCAAACAGGCACCGTAGCCTTGGCTGCGTAGACAGCTAAGTATGAAACGGAGTATAGTTAAGTACAAGACTGCATGATCCGGCAGACACGGGCACTGCCATCTTGGAACTGCTCAGCTGTTCAAATCAGGCGTGCAAAATCACTGTAGGACAACGTCAAGCGCTCAAGCAGCCCGATGGAATCTGCGATGCACTTTTTCGTTGGACGGTCTGCAGTGTACCCGACGAGCTAGTGCAAAGCTTCTGAGCAAAGCAGTGCGTACACACAAACCAAGTGCTCAGCTCCCAAGCTGATCTTATAGCTGAAAACCGCGAATTTCATTGGCGGTCAACGCGTTTGCCTCGTCTGACGCAATATTGCGAGGAGTGCGTTTAAACCGCAATGCTCTAAGCGGCGTCGTTTGGGAACATGCGTACGAAGTATCCCTGTTGCTATTTCTGTATTTCGTCACTAGCCGGCTGCGTGGCTGATTTTGAAAAAAAGAGAGGAAAATGTAAAATCAAAATAGTTACTTAACATCAAAACAAACGAGCACAAAACGTGCTGGCTCTCAGACACCGAGTATGTTAGCCAAATTGACACTTGAGAAGCTTTCGCCACGAACAATCCTAGTGCACATGCCGTCAAAGCGCAGTAGCAGCATCGGCCTCGGCATGGGACAAAGATAAAAGAGACTTTTACAATAGGGTGACCCTATTCTAAATGCCCCTAAAATCTCGCAGGACGGCTGGAAATGTGCTCTCAAGAGGTCAAGCAGCCCCTATAGGCTAACGCGGGGCAAATGTATCAAACATGCGGATGGGGCGGCCATTTCGAGCGGCCGCCAGGTCTTATGTCCCAAGATTCCGCGAAGCTCTCATTCCGAACCTTGAAAAAGTTCGTGACAAGAAAAAAAAGTCCAAAAACAAGATGAGATGAGCGTTTAGAAATGAGTTGCATTTGTAGCAGCTCCCAGCTTACTTGCGGCAACCACCTCTCCTACCCTATCCCAGTTAACCCAAACTCACTCACCCAAGAACCATCCGCCCAATGCGCACGATTTGCCCTTAACAAGTGTTGTTAAAACAAAACAATATCCTTCTCACATTAAGCCTACAGCTTATTTAACTATTAACCAGGTGAAGAAACGGCCAAAAAAATTCAAAGAACAAAAATTATAAAAAACTACGACAAAGCTACCATTAGTTGTAGGCTTAACTTTAAGCTCCTTGTCTTGTACTGTCGTATAATAATGCCTGAATTTATTATTTGAGACGTCGAAAATAAATAAATAAAACGAAGTAGGATCCTCACGCCACATGTGCCCTGCATACTGCGTCGGCTCCAATTTTTACTCGAGTTGGAAAGTGCGTCGTGAAAATTTCAAGCATAACAGCAAAGAAAAGCCTAGTTAGTTTCCACCCATCACGGACTCTGCTAAACTTTAAATTCTACAATTATTCCAGTTGACAGATCACCGTACACACACGTCTTTACTTTTTCCATAGGCTCTCGAGCAGATTCTGGCTGCAAGTAGATTGCGACCGTCGTATCAAGCGATTGAACGGAAATCTAGGAAAATGATAACGAGAATATTCCGATGGTGCCGCTGGTTGCGGCGTCGTTCTACGGGAGAATTCGAGCCGGCAAAACAACCGCGGCCCGAAACAGTTTTAAGAGCGTTAGCTCTTACTCACCACGTTTCTCGATTTCTTGGGGTCTGCTATCCACCTCCCTTCGGCGTGAAATTTTCCAAGTCCGAGGAATCCAAGATGGCGGCTCCCATAGCAAATCGATATAGCAGCCCAATTGGTGATTGATTGGTGACGACATTAGTATATCGAATTGGTGATTGATTGGTGGCGTCAATGATATATCCAATTGGTGATTCATTGGTGACGTCACTTATAAATACAAGATGTCAAATTCGTATTTCCATTGGTGTACCTCACTTTAATCTCCTTCATATCAATTCTAGCGAACCAAACACCTAACGCTCGTTACTTCAACGTCTCCCAGACGGTGGCGGCATCAAGTTTTTCAAACGCCGCTCCCTGCCTACCGGCGACTACTGAAATGTTTCTCGTTCTATATACGAACTCGGCAGGTATATGAGCGATGAATCGCATTTCAATGCGAGTCACAGCTGCTGCCATATTAGCTCAAGACCCCGAGTTTCGTCGCCTTTGACCTTATCAAAGAGACTCCTCAAGAGTTTCGCGACGACCGGCCCAGCAGTGCTGAATAATGAAATTCATGAGACAAGAGGCCGAGAGAGAGAGAGACATAGAGAGAGAGAGAGATGAGGAGGAGGAGGAGGAGGAGGGGAGGAGGAGGAGGAGGAGGAGGAGGAGGAGGATTTAATGAGAACTGTGCATACCGCGGGCGAGTAAGTCGAAGGCGCGGCGCGTCACGCGCACAAAAGCGGCACGTCTTTCGCTACCGATTCAATCGCCACACAATGCACCTGTTGCCGAGCGCCGGTGAGAGAATCGGACGCAATAAAAGAAGGGCGCAAAAAGGGAGCTCGGGAACCAGAAATATACGACGGGAACACGCAACAGCGAGGAAGGCTGTCGAAATCCCCCGCCTTCCCTTTTATACGCCCACGAAAGGGGAAGAAGAGGGGGTATAATAGGGAAGCAGCGTAGAAACGGGAAGGCTGCGCCGAGAGCTCCCCCCCCCCCCCCCCCCCCCCCACGCGCGCCGTTCTTCCTCCCTAAACTTTCCCGCCGTCGACTCGTGTCCTCCGCTTAGCTTCTTCTCGTTTCCCGATATTACTTTCCCTTAGTTCTTTTCCTTCTCCACAAGGTCGTGTTCCCTCCTTCCCGCCGCTCCGAATGACGTCATGGGAGCGCCTCGTTGCCACGGCAACCCCTCTGCGTGTGCCACGTGACTGCGGTCCCTCGACAGTCACTCCCCCCTACCTCTGCGATGGCAACAACGTACATCGCCGCCTCCAGAGGTGCAAAAATATAAAAAGAAGCAGTCCCAGAATGAAGAAAGAAACCTCGAAAACGGAGAAAACAGAGCCATGGAACGCTCCAGAAAGAACCGTTCCTGCAAAAATACGATTTCGGAGTCGGAGGGAGGATGATGATCGAGAGAGACCTCTTCATCCGACCGTTCCCTCTTCCTTCCTTTTTTCTTTTCTTTCGCTCCTACGCCGAGACGCGCTTCCCCTCGGCGCTCCTTCTCCCAGTCCGGCGGCGGGGCTGCGGAAACGCGCGCAATACCGCCTCTGTTGCCGCGCGCCCCGTCGTATATTGGCTCTCGAGCGGCGCTTTTCTTGCGCGGACGCGGTGGCAAGAAAGCTCATCCGCTACAGGAGAGGGCGAAAACAAAAGAAGGAAGATGGGCTCGCGCGTATTTGTCAAGGTGCGCAGTTCTTGTCTCTAATCCCTTTCATGGGGCTTAGAAAGGAACGGACTACATGTTGAAAATTGGTTCAGCGTGTTGCTTCTAAGCCTCAGAAGTACACGTGCGAGTCCGAATAACACGATAAGAAAAATAACAGAGAGTCGGCGCAGCTCAAATTGTCACCTCACTCGCTCAAAAGCACTGGAGCTGCTATGCGCATGGCCTCGAAGGTATACCCACGGCCAAGGTGAACAAAGCTGCGTCTGCTGACGAACATTTGCTATTTCTATACACGATACGCGTCTCATTGAGTGCACCCTGCATCTGTGGCTACAGTGTATCCGTGTTATGAGCGAGGTTGTACAGCAACTGAACGTAAGAGAACACAGCATCGAAATTCTACACATGTTCGAAACAGAGTTACGATGACTCATTTCAACAACGAACTAATATTTCCATTCCTTGTTGCTACTCTTGCCCCCCCCCCGTGCATTATACGCACTGTCACTAACCCCACCGTTTTTAAACAGAACAGCGCGCAGTTTGACAGGGACAACATAGTTATCTCCTTTGTTCAGTGCGGCATGTATGAGTGACTGCGAATCTGTGAAATGTCGTTTTGTTTTCTTTTTGTTGGAACTGCATATGTTCCTCGTTCCAAGCAATAAACATCAGTTGCAAGACAGCGTTCGTCTGTGCCGTGTCTCCCTCGTTGTCCCTGCCAAACTGCGCGCTGTTCTGTTTAAAATGGCTTACCAACTCGCCCAAGCATCCGTTTCAACCCCACCCTGTTTCGAAAGTACTGCACAGTGCTCCAGCATAACATATGAGGCAGTACTGCGTGTAGCGTTGCTGTTGTACTAAACTCTGCGACTGCTCAGTGAGGAAATAGACTACGCGCTATTACAACCTACTATTCACGAAGGAAAGAGCTCGGCAGAGCAAACTATTGACAACTTGCAGATATGTTTTTTTAATTATTTTTTTACCCGACGTATATATGACACGTAGAACCCCATGCACTGCCCATCACGGCGTCACTTTGACAGCCGAAATCATCAAGAGTGCGTTCTTTTTGTCCTTGTTTCGCGGCAATCTGAACAGCTCCCGCATAGTGGACACACAGCTAATTGCATCCTGAAAAACAACAGCGCGACAAAGCCGTGCTGGGACGCAACAGTGTCGAGAACGGAACACCCAGCAGCCCCTACAGTGCGCGCACGATGCTGTTGCCGCGGGCTCGCTGCTGGAAACTTCAGGTGCGCTGTCACAAGTTCCTGGAGCTGAGTGGTGTGCCGCGTGACAGGCGCAAACGGAACTTTCGCATGTGCACCAGTCGACTATGCACTGTGTGTGGAAGCAACGCTGCAGGGATAGAGTGCAGCTTACACCCCCCCCCCCCCCCCCAAAGATATAATACAAAGTGCAAGTTCATTTCCAGCGCATAGCTTGTTCCGCTGTACAGTTGGATCCCATTCCGCGGGGGACGGGGAAGTGTGCACATGGTCCGGATGCGCACCCATGGGGACACGGGAAGGAAGGAAGAAAGAAAAAAAGAACAGCGGAACAAACAAAGAACAGGGAGCAATGAACAGAGATGAAGAGGAACAAGAGAGGCACCAACGGCACTCGCAGGTGCACGCGCAAGAGCGCGCACGTGTCGCGTCTGCGCCACGCGTGCCTTCGCAGAAATCGCGCCAATGCGCGCGCGGCTGTGTCGTGCTGCGCGATGCACTGTCGCGATGCCTGCGAAGTAGTAGTAGTACTAGAAAACATTTATTCCAAAAGGGTAGGATAGAGAGGCGAAAATACAGATTTTGGGTGGAGTCCTTATTTCAGGAACCCAATGTCCACCGCAGTTGCTCTTGCTTGGGATATCAGCTTGGGATCTGCGATATGCGGAGTCTCAGGGGACGATTGAGGCGAAGGACGGACAGCAGTCGTGTTCAGCTCCGACTCCGGTTCGGCTGAGCGCCGACTTCGACTTGAGGGCTTGGGCCCCGACGTCAGATGCTTCCGGTGTAGCACATGTGGAATGACGTTGACGAAGCTTATAGTGAGTGGGTCGAGGAGTATGCCGTGTGATAATATTCGAGGATTTTTTTTGTTCTTTTTCACTTGATGGAGCTCCCTATACGCAAGGAAGAATTTGATCTTGAGTCATAAGCCAGGGCCAAGGAGTTGAGAGACAGCAACTGAAATAAAATCTATAGAGAAGTCAGGTGACGTATAACGTGCGTGCGTGTTTCATCCTAACACAAGCACTGAGACTGCTTTCTGTCCTAATATAAGATGGATTCTCGGAAAGAGTACAGTGGTGAGCAGTATGAGAGTGAACGAGTGTGAATGAGTGAGTGAGTGAACTTTATTGAATTATTAGATACTTAACTGGCCTCATGTGAAGCTTATCGATGGTCGCGGCCCTATTTATGGGCTGGGAACAACCTTTTTCACAAAGTTCTCAATTTTATGGTTATTTTTCCCCTAAATTTCTGAATGACTTTTCGGCATTACATGCGCCAAGAGGAGAACAAGTTAGGAAACAGAAAAACCTTGCTTGTCACATATAATTATGGAGTAACGAATAAACGAATGCTCACACTTTGTACCCTCTCCTATTGTTCACTAATGTACTACATGCACGAACACCGAAGGCTATGAACACAGTGTTCAGCTGAAACTATACAAGGAACCACTTCGCACTCACGGCTTCCCTTTTTAATTGGAGCCACAATCTGGGTCGGGTCATGCCCAGAGACAACCACCCTGCAGGGTGATTTAGAAAGATCTTAATAAGCGAGTAATTGCTCATTAGCATCCATCCAAGAGCAGCTATACGGATACAAAAGAAAGCTATGCAGCTTCCGCAGAAACTTCGTTGTTGAAGAAAAATTCGTACTTGTACGGGGTTCGAACCCTTGACCACCGCCTGTTCGGGGCAGTCGCTCTGCCAAGTGAGCTAACCAGAAAGGTTAGCCGAGGCTAGAAAGATATCTCTGAACTCGTTTGCGGTGAGTCTGACCTGGTTTCGCTCAGAGTGCCGGAGACAAAGGCTTCAAACGACTCTTGAGCGGAGCTCCGCGGTATACTAGCATCGTATACGTGACAAACAGAACGAATTCTCCGCTCTTTCCTCGTTCCGTTTTCGTGTCCCACAAGGAAGACCGCGGACACGTCTGTCCGACGGAACAACACACTGGGTTTTGCCGGATGGCACCGCGAAGGTCACCGCGGACGCGAGTCCCTTCCGCCCGCGAGCCACTTGGCACGGCCATCGGAAGGGACAAACCCTCTCGATGTTTACCCTCCGACACAGCTGAACCACTTGCCTGCTGGTCCCACGGATAAAGCCCGGATAAATCCGCATTATCACTATACTTCCTTCCCCTATCGAACGTATATACCTAAACACACTCGCTCGCGCGCGCGCGAGCTGGGAATTTTTTTTCTCCCCGCCCGATAATAATACCCTCGGCTGGCACGCGCAAGACATGTCCCTGAAAAAGAGCGCGCAATTTATAGACTGACCCACGCCCTATAGGGCTTCAGTATGCACGCGATATCGGGAGTTCCTCGTGTACAGCTCGTGCTTGCCCCCTCTCGATCGTTATCTGTCGATCGATCGGCGGGGTTGATGCTTCGGCGGACCGCGAAGGTATAAACAAAACAGAGCTGTCGCAATCGGCTCTTTGCGGGAAAGCCCCTTCGGAAGAGATGCCAACAGCAATGACGCGCGGGCTGGCAAGGCGATTCGAGGCATAAACACGGCCTCCTGAGCCAGTAGTAAGGCACGAACAAACGCGCGAGCCCAAAATAAGTGAACGAAAAAAAAAAGGGGGCTCTCGCTTTGTGAGCGACGTTAATTGCGTTTATTTTTCATCTCGCTTTGAAAATTTTACCAACAAGAAACAAAGTAGCTGGCCTGCCGGGCTCGTAGTATCGGTCTCGAAAGAGAACAGTCGGGCAGCGCCGAAACGTCGACCCTGAATGCGAATTTTCGGATCGGTGTCTCGGTTCTAAAAACGATGCAGGATATGTCTACCTTCATATGTTACCTTGACAGGTGCCCTCTGTCGAAATGGACATGGAGGATTCGGAGATGCTACACACCTTCCCAAGCTTGCCTTTCAAGACTACAATTATTAACATTGCTTATCGCTGAATTTGCAACCCAGCAAAAAAACAAAAAACACGAAAGAACCGTGCCAAAAATATTACACTGTTTTGTAGTCTTGTCGCGATGGCAGATTTATCTGTTGTTTTTTTAGTATTTTTCTGTAGTACTGTAGTTTTTTCTATAGTAATTACACAGAATTCTGTTGTTACAAGTTTAATGACAAGAAGATTAAAAAAAAAATCTGTTATGACAACAGAAAATTTTCTGTCGTGTTTTTCGACTGGGAATGCTACTGCTGCGCGGACAGGATGTCCTAAATGTGGGCCGACCTAAGAGCACTATCATCAGACAGGAACGCAAATAAACAAAACATGCGTGGAAAGCGCTAAGCATCTTCGAAATCCCGCTTGCCTCGCTACGAGAAGAGAGGGAAAAGATTCAAGACTCCACAAGACACCGGCCGCTAGCGCTCGTTGCGTCGACTTCACTGCAACGCACAGGTGGCCCGGGGGCAAGTGCCCCGACTCGAGACCGGTTGCGCGACTGTACTCTGCCCGTTTCAGAGAGGCAAGCGAAGAGAGTCCGCGAAGTCCGAAAGGAATCGGTTTGCGTCCCTGAGAAACGACTCACTGCCGCTCCCATTGCCTTAACCTGAGTCTATCCCTCTCCTTTGTCACGCTTCATCGAACAAGGCCGGCGGCGCGATGATAAGAGATGCAGCATGGATGCAGTGGCGTCATTTCGTTTTCGCCTTTAGCAACCAGGCAGGAAAATCACGTGAGAAGGGAAGGTTATTGCAGAAATACACACGGTGAGGCGTAGAAGGGAAGACTGCAAATGGGCCTTCTAGAATAGCGCGCATGGGCACCTCATTCGGGGCAACGGAAGAGAATACGCCGAAACGTGATCATCGCAACGATTTCCCATTTTGCCAGCAGCAATACTCGCGTCGCTTTCGCGACCAAGCGACTGATTCAAAGGAGATGGTCTTTCTGGCATATGAACACACGAAACAAACGTTCGACGCTCTCAGGTATATACATGCACAGTACGGTCCACTGTTAAAGGGAACATGCGATCGCGTGGCTTCCGCGCTTCGCGGTGCTCTACCACCGAGGACTCGCGGGAATTGGCGGCACAAGGCGTGTGCGCAGCAAGCATGGCTGGTGGTATTTTCGCGCATGCGTCTGATGCTGCCCATCCTCGCCGCCTCTAGGCAGCAGGGCTTCGCGAAGCGCGGAGGTCACGCGGTCGCATGTTCCCTTTAATACTGCACCGTACTGTACATGCAGATATAGGCTCGGTACCAGTTAGCGGTATATCAGGACTAAAGTCAAGCGCCGAGAGAACAAAACTTCAGGAACACGGGTAATAAAAATTAAAAAAAAGCCCGAAGCACTCCTGCACGCCTCGTCTTCCTCAACCCTTGTTGCTGATCGCGCGGCGAATTCAGTCGACGCTGTTGCGTTACCGCGTCCTGACCTGTCTGTCGCGTGCGCTACGATCAGCGGCTTCGCGCAGGTTCACCAGCGCCAGGACAGCGATGACGAGTCTGCGCGCCTGTTATTCCGCCCCCTGTTTTTCCTGTCTGCGCCGCACAACACATTCGGAGAGCGAACGACGACCTCCTGCACGATCCAGCTGCAAACCTCACAAACGACAATGCCGACGAGACAGAAGAGGAGAGATAAGTAATTTGCTTTAAAAAAAAAAGGAAAATGAGACTGCCGCTTCCTGGGCGGCTCAGCGAGGAGCGAGCGGGCAGCATCGTCGCATCGGGCCGTCGGCTACGCGCGACCACCGGAGCCGAGCGAAATAAATGTCAAGTAAGGGAGGGGACGGACGACGCCGCCGCCGTAGCTGCAAGCGCGCGCGGATCGCACGGCGGCGGCAGCGCGGAGGGCGGCGGCCTTGACCGAACGCCACGACAATAACAGGAAAAGCGAAATCTCGCGCGCGCGCGCGCGCTCGGGCGCCCACGTCACGAGGGAAACCACGCTGTCGTCACGTCGCGGGCGACGAGCCACGAATAATCGCGCGTAACCCGTAATCCCGGCAATGGTGCGGTTTATTTTCTGCCGCCGACTCGGCGCGCACAACAGCGGCGGCACCGGCAGCGTGCAATAAATAGCCGCAGCGGCCGAGCGCATCGAGTGCACGACGACGATCTTCGACTGAGAACGGTCGGGAGTAGCCGAAACGTCGGCTGTGTCTTCAAGTTGGATCTTTATAGTCCCGGTGCTGATAGTTCCTAACGTGGGAGCGTATATAGTTCTTCGAATTCAGAGCACTCGGAGCACATGGAAGGATGCTGAGTAAACGGGAAAAAATATGCGAGAGGGATAAAACCTTGCCACTGAGCCCCTAGAACACTGCTGGAGAAAATCACGGTGGGCTGCATCTACTTTGTGGCTCGCACCATCATTTCAGCTCCACTGTGTAGCACTCAAAGCGCGTGACGCACTCGGCAGCCTTGTTCACAACCTTGACTCCATTGCAAAAAAACTCTACAAAAGAAAGAAAAAAATCGGCGACCTGTCTGGCAGCTTACGAGACCCCGCCTCGGATAAGAAGGCTACGACAGCGCTGCGATGGTAAGGAGGGAAATGTTGAGAGAAAGGCGATTTGTTATTTATTCCAACCAGGTCGCTCGCTCCACGTCCGGTCTCTCACAGTGAACGAACCGGCGACCTTGAAGCTCCGCGGCTATAGATTTGAACGCAATATATCGTGCGAAGATTTCGGTTTCACGCGCCCACAGAGTGTCCACCAGAGCGGAATCAAGCTTAAGACAAAGCTGAACGTAAGCGGGGCTCGCTATAGAGACCATGCGACAGTGCCCTCCAATGTTTGCTTCCTGTAATTGCGACTTTCTCGAGACGGTGAGGTGCTTAGAGCTGCGCCGACGTTCCTTCGCTGTTCCTTACAGAAAAGGCTGTAAGCGCACACCCACAACTTCCTCTGAGGTTCGGGCGTGCTAATGGACTTGACAGGGAAAGAAGAGCTCTGCGTCGGAAGCTTCGATGCTAATCACGAATTGTACGCACTGAACATCTCGAATCATTTCCCGTCTTCGAATATCCTCTATTTCTTTCCTTTTTTGTAACTAGCGACCGTACGGCGATCCACGAAACGAAACGAAACGAACAAATAGCGGTTACAGCGACAATGAATCGCACCTCAGCACAGCGGGACACTGTATCGACTCGCATCCAGGAGACTGTGTCAAATCGAGAGTGGCGCAGTGTGTGCCAACGTGATGTGGAAGTTCGTTTTTCGGGAAAACTCCGGGCGGCGGCGGCAGCACGGGGCGAACATCGAGCAGGGAGCGCCCCCGTCCCGCGGCCAGAATCGATCGAGCCCAGCTGCAACTCCCTTCCAAGAAGCCACGGCCGCAGTGCACGCACTGGCTCCTCGCAGCGGCAGCAGTGCAGCGCCAAGCCCCGCCTGTGGCAGCCGCATTTCTCTTGAACCATGCAGGGTGCCAAGGCGTGGCACCACGCATACGCCTGCTGTTCGCTTCTTTTTTCCTTTTTCGTTCTTTCGCAAGGTTCTCAACGGCAGAAACTGTTATGAGGGGGCTTTCGCTAAAGTGCACTGCAGGTGTCTTTCTAAGCTGGCAAGCACGTCCGCTAGCTCGGAAATGCACATGCTGTGGTTCAGTGCAATCGCGTATTCGTGATTTCTATTTATTCCGCCCAGTGCTTTTGTAATGTGCTCTTTTATCATGTTTTGGTTTCCTTGACCTGTACTCCGAACGTCACCTAAAAAAAAATTAAAAAAATCGTTCGTCAGGCATTGCAGCTTTTAGGTTTTTATCTAATGGAAAAGAACGGAAAGTGGCAAATACAAAGAAGTTTACATGTCGCGTACTGCGCCGACGGACGTAGAATCGTGCGTAGCAGCGGTGAACAGGAAGCTGCTCTCGACCAATCGCGAGAAGCTCCTGCAAGAGAATAAACGACTAAACACTCAGAAGAAAAGAGGAAACCATGGATTCGAGAACGAAGCTTAGATACCAACGGTATCGCGCCTCCGCCAAGAGCAGCACCGACATAGCCCGTGCCAGCGCCATCGTCCAGAGGTCGTCTGAAGCAGGCATCCGGAGGATATCCTTTCTATGCGTGTGATCTTTCCCGGTGAGCTCGTCTGCGCTCCAACAAGTGTCGCAACTAAGCCACGTAGTAAAAGAGCTCTCCGAAGCCTTCCCAAACAAAACAAGCAAGCCACGGCGCTGTATACGCAAAGGGAGGTGGCCGGGCATGCTTGTTGGCGCGTAGGTTTGAAGCCATCGCAACTGTCCGTCCAAACAGCCTCGTGCGAAGAAGAAAACAAAAGTAAAGTCGGGCGACTAACGAAACCTCACCGCCCTGGTTAGCGGGCGCACGTCAGCAGAGGGCGCCCCGCCGGACGACCCCTCTCGAGACGTCGGTCGGCGCCGGTGAAGCAGGGGGCCAAATTGGAGCCCAGCCTGTCTGACCTAGGGAGCGAGAGCGGGCCCTTCGAGACGGCGGACGGGCAACCGCCTCGCTTCCCTCTCCCGAAGCGGAGGAGGACTTGATGAGCATTCAGGAAGACGCAGCAGAAGGTCCGCCGAAAAAACCTGCGGCGGCGATCGAAACCGAAAGGAGGGACGAAGGGTGGCGGGGAGGAGGGGGGAACCGGCCATCTTGGCGGGCCCCCCTCCTTCTCTCAGAGGCTGCGGCGGGGCGTCTGAAGGAAGAAGAAGAAGACGGAGCGCCGATCTTCCTCTTCCCATCTTATGTGGGTCAGTCAGACCGCTCCGTCCGCGAGAAAACGGGGTCAGGGGTCAGCGACCTCCCCCCCGCGCGCGCTCCAGCGGCCACCGCCACTTTTCTCCGCCGCGCTGCGCCGCTGACTCAGCAGCGGCCGCTTTCTTCTTCCGCGCGCGTCCTCGACGAGGCTCCTGCTTCTCGCGAAACCAGCCCGTGGGACGGAGCAGGGGCTCGAGTCCCTGGCGCAATCTCGCGCGTCCGCCAAGGCGCGGATTGGGTTTCCCCGAGTAACGGCGTGTCACGAACACACACACACGCCACACGTGCGAAGCACGCATGCAGAGCTACTGCAGAGCCGACCCTGCCGCCATCCCGGAAGCGCTTCGGCTGCGGCGGAGCATCGCAGATGGCTGCCGCCGTCTCCCCCTGTGCGTGAAGAAGGCTCTCGAGCGTGGCTCATTTGAGGAGTCACTGTGACACACGTGTGCGCCGAGCTGCATGTTCGAACATCGCGAAGAGATGGCTGCCTGCGTCGCTTGCACGGCGAGGCATATGCGAGGCCGGGAATGATGGGCTCGAAGGATAATGGTGCACTAACGCGGGTTCTTCCTGTCGCCGGAGTATGTTTGGGTCGCCGCCGAAATCGAAGCGCGTACTGCACCCAGAGTGTACGCTAATCGCGGTTAGAAGAGGAAGAACACGAAACCGTGTTAACGTCGTTATTCAGACTTCACGACACTATTGTGAGCCACGTAGAAATAAGAGGCGCATGACGCGCAAATGAAGACACCCGGACAGGATGCGCCTACGTACCTGCGTCGTGTCCTGTTTTATAAGTCATATCACAGTACAAGTATGTACTAATCCATCAGCACGTACTTTTTAACGGGCGCCGATATAGCGACAGCTGAAATGCAAACAGCCCTGAAACTAACTGTAAAACAGCAGCGCCAAGTGCTGCAAGCAGTCCGAAATGGTGCTGGTGTAGTGTTGATGGCCGTCGTTTCCTGGACGCTGAGTTCAAATAAATAAAAAAGAAAACTTTTTCTTCAGTCGGCTCGCTTACTGACCCTTCCGCTATTTCTAAACTATACACAGCAGCTACGTCCTCGTGCACGTCTCACAGAAACCCGGATGCACCCGTGGCGCAGCCGTCAGCTCTGATTACAGTGCGCACACCGCGGTTCAAAGATTCCGGCCCTGATGTACATGCATGGCACCCCATACTCGCCGAGTTTCGTTCGCCTCCACCACGCGGCCAGTGTCGGGCCAAAGGAGGCGATAGCGGCCCCAGCAGAGAGCGGTGTTTAGATCCCAATCTCGCGCACGGCGCGGCGGCCGCGTGCCGTTAAAATTGAGAGCTCAAGCGCGCACAAAGGCCGTTCTTGACACCTCCGCTCGATCGGCTCGGCGCAGCACGGGCGCGACGCACCGTCCAGCGAAGAAGGAACGGACTCAGCTGCTGCTCCCTCGACGACGCCTCGAGGCACTGAGCAGGAACAACGTGGAACTGTGTTTCCGACTGCCCATGAGGCGGCGCTCTCTCTCTCTCTCTCTCCCCCCCCCCCCCCCCAACACACACGCGTGCCTCGAGTTGCGCACCGCAACGGTCCACGAAGACAGGCTTGCCAGCCTGTAATAAGCTGACCAGAGCAACAGCAGCTCATCGCAGGCCCCTGACCGGTCTATCGGCGAACCTGTCCATGTCACTGCAGCAAAGATTCGATCTTTTTGCATTACCTGTCAGAAGGCTTCTATACATACATTTCAACGCGAGAAGCCAACGTGAAGTAAAGGGACGGGGATGCGAGAGTACGCTGTAGCCGATATTCAGTATAGCTTCATTACCATTTGTGATCAGGGCCAGCAGTACGTTACGCTGTAATGCTTCAATAATAATAATTGGTTTTTTTGGGGGGAAAGGAAATGGCGCAGTATCTGTCTCATATATCGTTGGACACCTGAACCGCGCCGTAAGGGAAGGGATGGATAAAGGAGGGAGTGAAAGAAGAAAGGAAGAGAGAGGTGCCGTAGTGGAGGGCTCCGGAATAATTTCGACCACCTGGGGATCTTTAACGTGCACTGACATCGCACAGCACACGGGCGCCTTAGCTTTTTTCCTCCATAAAAACGCAGCCGCCGCGGTCGGGTTCGAACCCGGGAACTCCGGATCAGTAATGCTTCACTCCTCGAAACGGTTGACTGGACACCGGATACGTAGCAGGTGAACCTGGTCCACGGGCTACTGCTAGTGCAAGGGGAACTACCGGGACAGCTCTGCACCAAAGCCTCTTCGCGTTGAAACGAGAAGAAAGAGCTAGCCGACTGCTTCGAACTAACCGTTCTTCCATTCCAGCAGTAAATGTTGCTTCAGCCTCAAACTCCATCAGAAAGATAAAAAAAATCGATATCTCAAGAGCTGTTCCTTAGTTACTGCACATTAATCACTGCAACTGCGTCTTTGTCAGTGGTCGTTAACCTAGCTACCCGAATTCGCATTTGACGCCGCCCAATATATTGCTCTGACATTGTGGCACTGCTGTTATGCTGTTACCTGATGTCTAAGGTCCCGAAGCTGTTCATGGGCTAGGAAACGCCGCAGTGAAGGGCTCCGCGGGTCAATTTCGACCACCCGGGATTCTTTAAAGCGAAATGACATCGCACAGCACACGGGTGCTTTTTGCATTTCGCCTCCTTCGGAATGCTGCTGCCGCTATCGGGATTCGGCCCTGCGACCTTTGACTAAGCATCCGTACGCCATAGACACTGCAATGATTTGAATTTTCTACTTTTCTTTCGGATTACTAACACCAGCGAGGGAACTGAGACAACTTGAGTTCTCTGAACTCCTAATATGGCGGTTGAATCTATTTATGTGCACATACAGCTGTCACGAAACAGGAACATTACAGGAATAAGGAAGACGGGGGAGCGGGGGGGACTAGAAGAATTGATTGACAGAAAGCACTACCGAGTAAAAATCAAGTGGTTACAAAACAGCATTGCATATTGCATTGAGCATGATGGTACCGGTATGACGCCAACAGACGACCATCAGATGATTACCAATTCTTGAAAGAAAATGTTCTGAGTTGCAGATTAGAGTGAACATTTAAATTAACCCACATTTGCACAAAACGAAGAAAAAAAGACGAATACGTAAGAGAAGATAAATGTCCCACTAACTCCCGCTCTTGCTAAAACTTTTAGCAGCGCACATGTTATGCGAACGCGTAACCCTAATAAAGCCGATTAGAGGTGTCGCTTGCCAAACAAATGCCTCGAACTGCTGATTGCCATTTAATACCTGTACTTTGTTTAATGTGGACAATCCTTCCGCTATGTATGTGCGGGTTCCCAGCATTCTCAAGCACTTTGCGACGTTTTTTTTTTTTTTCGCTTAGTTGCTCCCTAAAAAGATTGTGAATGTGATCAGTGCTTGCATACATCGGCTCTAAATTGAAAGCGCGGCGCATGGGCCAGACAGATTAGGAGCGCTTCTGAATCATAAGCGTCATCAAAATCAATGGCCGAAAGATTGGGGAGGGGAGGAAGGCGCTGGCAGTCTTGAAATCACTTTTAAACCATTACTACGCAGCGTGCGTGCATACAATGACGCTACGGAAAGAGCGATCGACACTTTCTGCAGATATATTTTTGGTTCTGTCGGTGTTTTTCTCAATTAAAGGTCATTCGTGCAACGTCTCCCGCTGACAGACTTTCAGCGACAGCACACGCTCTCCTAATTGAAGAAACCGAGAGGCGCTGCTGGAGAATGACGAAGCGAAGCCGTTTAGCGGCACTAATCATTTGGTGACATATTTAAGGTCACTGGAAGAAAGAAAGAAAGAAAGAAAGGAAGAAAGAAAGAAAGAAAGAAAGAAAGAAAGAAAGAAAGAAAGATTCGCGATATAGCTACGAAACCGCGCGCACGTACCGGCTGAGCAAGCACGTGTTCTGTGCTTGCTGCGCCAGCGAGAGCCGCGCTGGTGTGTCGTGGCGTGCGCGGCCGTCGCTAGATGGGGGTGGCGTCGCCCCACGACCTTGCCTGCCGTCTCGGAGGGAGCAACAAACAGCGGGGCTGGGAACTGCCCCAGCGCGGTCGTGATCAGCCCGTGGAGGCCAATGCGCCGCAAATCACTCGTCCCCCGCCGCCACTGGCCGCTTGTGCACCGCAGGGCGCGCGCATATATGCATCGCGAATGCATGTATGCATGCATGTGTGTGTACGAGTCGTGTGCGTAGGCCGCAACTGGGCTACAACGCTATAGTGCATGCAAGCAGGCGCGACTTGTCGCCGCGTGTGTATGTACACACGCGCGATTGTAATCGGCGAGGGGCACATTTGCGCCACAACGATCGCGGAGCGGCACGCTACGCAGGTTATGCTCCCCCCCCCCCCCTCCCCCCAAGCACATCCGCAATGAAGAAGACGAGCACACACTACATACACACTAGGCAGCAGCAGAGGTGGCCGCGGTGACCTGTGCGGCGGTACTGGTTTCCTAAAGCGATCACTCTGGCCCGCACACACGCACGCGGCCCTCGGCACATTTTCCTGCTCGTTTTCACACGGTCGTTACATATGCATTATATACTGCTCCTGAGTAGAATGCAGAATTCGTTCAATGCTAAGAAAAGGCGAACCCTCCTGTCCCTGTATATCAGCCACGAAAAATAAAGAAGAAATGACACGCCCAAACAACTGCTGCACATTTGAGTTCCCGGCAATATAAACGCCTTCTAACTAGTTACGCGCAAACGTATTAGACGCTGATAATAGCGAAGTCACCGGGACGGACGGCAGCAGCCGCAACCAGAAAAATTTACCGCGGTATAGCACCCTGACGAAAGCGGAAGAGATGCTGCATAGTATAACCCTAACTACGGAGCAAAATGTTAAAAGAGAGCGTTCTTGGTCTCAACGACGGTTCGTATACAGGCAGAGGTTGGTTTTTCCGCATTCCGCGTGCATACCCAAGCACGGATACACGGAGTCGAGAAAGCCGCCGCCTGCAGACCGTCCGAATGCCCCAATCCCTGGTTCCGCGTTGGTGCGTGGTGTGTTCACCAGTCAAGTATAACGCCATACTGGCGTTAACGCGACGTTATAACAACACGCGGACGGCAGAGCAGGGCTATGCGTGCAGGGCGTCTCGCGGGCGACGCTGACACAGTTTGGTCATCGGGCCAAAAAACGTGGAGAAAGTGAGAGAGAAGCAAACAAAGAGACCAGACTAGACGCCCGCGGCTGATCTGCTGCGCAGTGAAGCTGAAACGTTACGAGGAAATTCAGGGGCGCGTTCGAGGCGGCGTAGAGGACAACTGCCTGGGAAAACGGCCAAGGCGTCACGCTAGCACCGCCGGTGTCCCGCGCTGTTCCTGGTTCAATCTCTAATTTACCACTCGGACAGGCCGACGCGCGTCGGTGGTGGCAAAATGGTGCAGAACGGCGCGCGTTACCAACTTGGAAGCCTTCGCTGTTTGTTGACTTCGCTGCCAGCAAACGCGACAGTTTATGTACCGAACCACGGCGTCGCGCGCCCGTTGCAGCAAGTCCAAAACTCCGTCATCAGCGAATCCGAGCCGACCACGAAGAAGAACCGCAGCACCATACACTCTTAGCAGAAAGGAGTAAAAAGGGAGAAGACTGTCTAGTAGCGTACTCCCTTTTATAAAAGGGTGTGCTCTAAAGGACAGCTCACTCCATTTCCACTCCCATAGAGGCGTATTCGTGTTTGTAGTGTACGCTGCGCGCTCGAGAATTATTCCAACACGCAAGTGCAACCTTCAAGGAAAACCGGAAAACGATGATGCACTGGCTGCTGAATCAAACAAACACCACTTCCTGTATGTTTTTTTTTTATTATTATTATTGGGGAGGGGGGCGGGGAGCCCCAAAAGGGCAGTTTAGAATCACGCGAAATTCGAATAGAGGGAAGCTTTTTTAATACACCCAATGCTGGCCGGGCCAGAACGTCACTTCGAATAAACCGGAAGTTCGCATTAAGGAGATCTCCCTCTAGCTTCTCTACCGCCGCAATCTCTCCCCCAAGGTGCGGAGGCATCTTCAACACCCAACCTTCGGCAGAATCACAGGATTGACGGTGACCTGCCGCCACTAGCAGCAACCGCCTCCCGCGAACGCGGAACCGGCAGCAGCCTCACTGCATGTGCGCGTGGCGTCCGCAGCCTCGGCGGGGCGCATAGCCCGCGGGGTTTGCTGCGACAGCGGCCGCCGACAAACACAACGAGTGCCGCGGCACTGCTCCTCCCCTCCATCCTCCTCCCCCGGCTTTGTAAGAAAGCTAAGGCCGAAAGTGAGCGCGCTGTTGTGGTGGTAGTAGCGGTGGCCGCTTCGGAGCAAGATCAGGGTCGCCAGATTGCGCGCGGTTTTTCCAGCTCCCAGCGACGACGGCCTTTTGCTCTCTCCCTCTCGCCTTATCCACCATTGCCTCTCCATCTCGTTTTCTGTGCTTTTACCTTTCTTATATCCCAGCGCTCCTCCGCGTACACTACGCATACGCACGCAAGCAACGGGAGCCGCCCGCGCGCGCCTCGGCCGCAAGGCTGCCGCTGCGGCAACTTTGCCGCGCAATTATTGTGATTATCGGCGCCCGAGTATATCGTCTAGACAACGCGCGCGGCCACGTAGAGAGGAACAAGCTGGTGGACCGAGTGGGCTCCAAGGAATTACCGAGGCAGAGTAGCGACGACACGCCCTTTTTAACCGATTCAATTAGGAATGCGCAGATGGAGAAGAAGGGCGAAGGAAGAGGACCGTGAAGAAGGGTGCCAACGAGAACACATCGAGCGCAAATTAGCCTACATATGAATTAAGTGGGTTTTTACCCCCCCCCCCCCCCCCCCCCCCCCTCCAAATGCAAATGCCGTGCATCATGCTGTTAGGGGCCTTCGAATAACACCGGCTGTTCGGTTCGGCACCGATGTTCTCTGGTAATTATGCACTCCTATCGTATCCAATAGAACCAGGGCGGAATCTGAACCTGCGACTTCGTGTTCGGAAGCAGAATGCATTGACCGCTTATACGCTGCGGTTGGCACACTATGCCACCGGCAGCCGTGCGCGTCAAAGTTCGTCGAAAACATAGTGCCCCTATGGAAGGCGCCAGCGTGTTTAGACTAATGAACAGCACTCTATAGCTCTACAGAGTTATACACGAGCTCCCAACACGGATACTTAAAGCAAAGCTAGGAAAGACAAACAGTGGTATAGCGAACCTTCCCTTTCTCGCCGAGCTGATTCAGTCGCCTAAGGCCTGATGAACTAACTTCGGTAAGACACCGCAGAGGTGACGGACTAACTGACACGGTTGTGAAAGAGGACAGATAACCTGAACTAGCGCGCGTGCGTGCGGCGCCAGTAAAAACGTGGGCACAACGCGCGCTCTCATTGGTCGCCGGCGTGGAAAGGTTCCTTCACCTTGGGCCCCCATATCGCGTAAGGACCCCGACACACCGCCTCGGGACACTGTCCGCTGCTGGGCCAGGCAGGCATGCAGGTACTGATGAGATTGGAATCGACGACCTTGACTGGTAACGGCGCCGGCCTCTCTCATCGGCCGATCAAATCGCGGCCCGCGCTCATTCCTAATAGATGGGAGCAGGTCTGAGAGCGAACGGGGGGGGGGGGGGGGGGGAAGCTGGCAAGGGGGAGGGCAGTGGAGGCGCACGACTGGACTGCGAAGTTCATTAACGTGTCCACTCGCTACCTCTCTTGTCTTCCAAAGCCCGCGTACACCCCCACGGGCTGCAGCGGAGAGCGCGGATTAGCGCGCCTGGATTAAGGAGTCAGGGGGCGGAGGGATTCGGAAGCGGCGGGGGAGCTTAGCGCAACCCGTTGCCGGGCTCAGCAAGCTACCTCTTCACGGGGTCCGAACACCGCCCCGCGAACACGCGCATCCGCCTACGCACGAGCCACCTGATCGGCAGAGCAGCCTTCCTCCAGAGCGCCGGTGGCGGCTCCTTGCGTCAGGAGCAGCTGCTCGCTCCTCGGCGTTCGCCTGTGACGTCATCGTCGGGCCAGTGGTTCGCGCGCGCATGCCGCTCCATTGATCGGGTCGCCGAGGGTACCTCGGTGGCGTCAGCGGCCCGTTTCCATGGGAGCCCGGAATGCCGCAGATGGGGAAAAGAAAAGGCCGGCTGCTCCCGCCAGCCAGCGCTCGTCCCTCCCTTCTCGATGGAGAAGGGGTGTGGGAAGCGAGCAGGCATCCTTGTCGCCAAGGTGTAGCCATGTTGACGACGTTGGCTGCTTCCCCCGCCTCTGTGCGTTCGGGTTCACTCCGTGCCTTCTTTAATATCCGCCAGCATCAAGTACAGAGCAGCGAATGAAAAAGCGAGGGGGGAGTAGACTTAGACGATTCCCAACTCCTCAATTCGGGGCGGATGGCAGAGGTCACCGACGCTAAGGACCGGCGAGCAATAAGAACCCTTAGCGTCGACTTCGAAGGCTAGTCTCAGGGGGCTCTGACATTGCGACATCGGAGACACGACGGCTGTTCCATATAGACCCCAACGGAGGGAAAACGATGGGGGATGTCTCCGTCGCCTCGGAGCATTCCATTATTCGGGGACAGGAAGCGAAAACAAGCTATTCCCCGAGCAAGCCATTATACGTTTCGACATATCAGCTCGGGAACGAATTCACGTTTGTCGAGCTACGCATACGTTCTTGACCGGTGTATATATACGCTCCATGCGGTCAGTATTCTTCCGTTTCACAGAGCCAAAGGAAAGGTGCCGCATCAGATTCACTCGTGCTCCGTCGATTGTTTCGCGCGAAGAGTTCAGAGAACCGGTCCACAAGGCCGGGACAATCTAGAAAAAAAAGAAAAAAAAAGTTTGCCTGTCGTCCTCGCCAACCGTGCATCACGCAGTGTCTGCCTGAGAAGATTGGCTACGGGGATGGCGATTAAAATGCAGGGCAGTGATCGCATTGTATTCACGAACGCGCAGTGGCAGTGAGCGAACAGATTCGCTTCAGCGTGTGCTGGGACGTTACGCAAGCTTACGGGATCCGGTTCCTTGTTTGAGGGTATTTCTATCGCCGTACACGGAATATTCGTGGCGTGACAGTCAGCAAACACTGAGCGCGACAGCATCACGTGTACCAACCACTTTGTTGCAGCAATTTATACGAAAACGGCTTCTCTGTCCGATCTCGTCACCTTCTTAAACGCAGTTCAACAACGGAGAATGAAAACGACAGACGTAGAAGGAAACCCGTTATCTTAATTCAATACGAAATTCAGTTACAGTTCATGTGATCGCCTGCACCGAATTTCCATCGATCTAAATTTTACGCCAGTGACGCAGGGTGCGCTATCCACACTCTAAACACAAATGCGCCTACACAGGAGTAAAAAGGAAGTAAACTGTCCTCTAGAGCCCTCCCGTTTATAAAAGAGAGTTTGCTAAAGCAGTGCTTACTCCCTTTTTAGTCCCACATGGGCGTATTTTTGTTTAGAGTGCAGAGACGGAGAAAACTTTAAAATGCGTTCTTGGTCCCAAATATTAAAATATTTAATGTCGTTCGCAAAATATGTGAACAACCACTCACGTATACAGCTCTGAACGTAACCCTACACTATAAACATAAAGCAGTAAAAAGGGGGTAAACTGTCTTCTAGCGCACTCTATTGTATAAAATGAAGCATGCTAGAGGACATATTACTCCCTTTTTTACTCCCATATAGGTGCATTTGTGTTTAGAGTGTACAAACAAAACTGCCGGAATGTGTGCGCAAAACAAAACAAAAACAGAGGGATGTTCCGGATATACTGGACAGAAACCGCAGATGCCGCCTCCACCACGTAGAAAGAACACACGCTTAGCGCGCAAGAAGAACAACAGAAACAAGAGCGCACGGCTCCTGAAAAGAGGCAGCAGCTAACGGCCAACCAAGGCAGTGGCGGCGGGTTCTTCATTACTTACATGCGCCGCGCCTCCCCATAGGCGCTACCTTTCCGGCAGCTATAGTCGCCGGTTGCGCAAGCGAAGCTCGCTAAGAGCTTGGCTGCGGACCACCATTTCCCCGGAAAAGCTCTTTCGCGAAATCGTTTTCTTTCGTCCCCCGGGGGCTGCAGCGAGGTGGGGGGGGGGGGGGGGGCGCCTCTTCTCTCCTTCTTTTTCTAACTGCTCGCGCATTCGCTCGATTGACCGCGATGGAAGAACAGCACTACCCAAGCAGCGCAAGATTGAATCTGTCGCGCCAGCAGCACCCGCTACCGCTTGCCGCGCCAAGTCGAAAATCACTATGTACCCCGTTACGCTGCACACTCGGTTTTGCTAAACCTATTACAGCCGTTTCAGCATCCAATCATCGCCCTTGGAGAGCTCGCACGCTCTAACGGATCTATGCGCCACCTGTTTTAGAAAATACAAACTATTCCGGGCGCTCTAAAGCTTAGAAAGAAATGAAAAACAATTGAATTGTTTCGAATAGGTGACGCTGCGATGTGTAGAATTCCAGTATTATAAACGAACTCGTAGAGCAATTATAATGGTTTATGGTTTTTGGCAGTTTAAGTTCCAAAACCGACCAGGCAATGAGGAACGCCGTAGTGAAGGGCTCCGGAAATTTCCACAACCTGGGGTTCTTTAATGTTCACTGACATCCCACAGTACACGACACTAGAATTTCGCCTCCATCGAAATTCGACAGCCGCGGCCGGGATCGAACCCGCGTCTTTCGGGTCAACAGTCGCGCTGAGCCACCGCGGCGGCGAACAGTTATGATGTATGTGTGTGAATGTGTGTTCTGAGATAGGAGGTTCAGGACTGTCTTCTTCCGCCGATAGGGCTTTTATAAATCTTTGCACTGTTTGCATCCGTGAACAGAAGACGATGCTCCAAACGCCCAGTGAGACCGAACGGTTTCCCTCAGGCTTACCGACAACAGACAAGAAGTTCGAGCAGTATAAACGTCCTCGCAACTGTACATCGTGTTTTGTTCCGCACAGAAAATCTGAGCTTCTACTGCACTGCGCGGCTTTTGCGACGCAGATAAGGAAGAGTGACGTGTTACGTAACGTCGTGCGTTATGCCTCCACGGCCGCATAAAAGCTAGCTGCATGGTCAAACAGGGGCGGTCTCATACGCAACACAGGAAACAGCAGCGGCGACAACGAAACTGATGCTTCACGGACGAAGAGCGTTGTCGAGCGGATGCGGCGAAACAAGAGAAATAAAGGGGTGAAATCAAAGAACATCAAGAAACGAAATGCTTCGAAATATTTTAAAACAGGCACGAAAATCCTCCTTCCGAACGGAAACGCGCACACGCAAATGCGAGCACACCTGGCCGTAGCGGTAGCGGAGCACACAGCAGACGCGACAAGGCGCGGGCGGGGAAAGGGCTCTAAGGGTGACAGCATCACAGCGTCGCACAAACAGCGGTCCAGCGCTGCCGCGTGTTACTGCACATCTGTTTGCCGCTACACCTCCCCCCCCCCCCCCCCGCCCTTCCAACGCTTTCACCGCAAAAACCTTGCCGTGCGGAAAAATGACAGCCCGAAACGACTTCCGTTTCCCCCGAGGAGCAGCGACTCTCGTATTTTACGACCGAAGCTCCTCTGCGTTCATCCACCCCTGCGCACAGCACTCCCTCCCTTCACAACCCCTCTCTGCGCCCACCCCTTCTCCTCCCAACCTCGCTATTTCAATTCCTTTCTTTTTTTTTTTCGCTCTCGGGGTGTGCTTGATTGATTACGATTGTGATCTCGGCAGAGAGAGAAAACGCCCATACTCCAAAGTAGCCTCCCTGTCTGCCACTGTCTGTCCCGTACAAACCCGCACTGGCAGCGGCCAGGGTAAATAGAGGGGAAGAGACGCCAAAATAGGGATAGAGGGAAAGAGGAGGGTGAATCGACGAAGCGGGCCTTTTCTTCCCTTCGTCCTGCCTCCCACAAAGAAACGAGAGCAGCCGTCGTCCCTTGTACACGTCGGGGAGAAAAGGGTTTCTGGTGGGGAACGCAGCAGGCCGCTTGCGGTCGGCGCGCATAATTCACGGCACACGCCAAGGTTCGGCACTACGGCGCCGGTGGGCAATGAAGAGGGTGGGGAGGAGGCAGATCTGCGGCCGACAATGTTGCGTTTTGGCCGTGCATATCGAAAAGTGGAGAGGAGGAGACGGGCATTATGCTCTGCGAAAACGGATGGGAGGGTGGGCTAGACCCGTGGCCCGCGGTGCGAGTGGCTTATTGTGCGGCGGCCCACGCGCGCGCCCAAGCAGCCACGCGTGCGGCGGCGGCCTTGTGCGTGCGTCCGTGCGTGTGTGCGGTGCAGACGAGATGTGTGCATGAGGGAGAGAGAGAGACAGCCACGCGCTACCGGCGAAGGTCACGGGCGCCGATTCCTGTCGGGCACCTTCACTTGCGAAACGTCGCCGCCGCCGACCGCGACGTTTCGGCTCCCCTCGGGAAGGGGGTGCATCCGCGCAATCGCAATCACTGATAAACGCGCGAGCGAACTGCCTATGAGGAGAGAATGGTGATTATTTCGAGCGCGGGTGTGGACAGCAGAGATGTTGGCGTTCTGAGGCTTCGCGGGATACAATGTGACGGCAGAATCGAAATGCTGGGTGTGACCATACCATACCATACCATACCATACCATACCATACCATACCATACCATACCATACCATACCATACCATACCATACCATTCTCCATGTCGATGAACTGCCTTGCGATGCAGAGCAACCGACAGATGGGGCCACTGGAACGCGCTTGTGTTTCAGTAGTGTGGTTTTTATTAAAATAATAGTAAAAAGGAAGGAAAAGATTTTTGCTAGCCCCGGCATCTGCCATCGATACTGAAGCACCTGAGCTGGGGCAGCGGAAGTAAAGGATAGCAGGCCGAATGGAGAAATTAAATGAAAGAGGTGAGGGGACAGGAAGAGAGGATAGGGGGAGAGGTAAGATACAGTTTCACAATTCGCTAGTTAGGATATAGATTAAATGTGGGTGATCGGTACTCAGGTTATGAGAGATGCCGTAGTGAAGGTCTCCGGAAATTTCGACCACCTGGGGTTCTTTAACGTGCACTGACATCAGGCGTTATGAGGACCTGTCGGTAAGTCCCCGAAGGCAGAGGTATGATGCCAGCATCCACGCCGCATTCACTTTCTTCGGGTGCCGCACGAGGCGTAGCGAATCCTACTCCGCTGGTGCGCTACCTGGCGCGCGGCCCTCGGGGACTTCGCCACGGCCGCGCGCCACCCACGGTCAAGTCACGCTGGTTGACGGACACCGCTTTGGCGGCGTGGCCTCGCAGCAACCTCTGCGGTCGCCGCTGGCTGTTCCCCTCCACGCGGCGCTAGCGGTGGTGGTCGGCAAGCTGCTTGTTAAATGTGAGACTCTTAGGCACCCACAGCAGTGTGGGCCCAAACGGCTGCAGGCTCCTCATGGGGGCTTCGATAGGCAGGTTCAGGTTAGTAAAACAAATCCGAGTTGATGATGTCAAACAGGGGACAATAAATAAAGTTGAGCTGGGCGGAGGCATGTGACGCGGAGAGCAGGTATCCGATGTGGTAACGCTGTGGATTCCAAGTGAAGATTGACGTAACACGGTTTAGCAGAGTCCGGCGGGCCGCTGAGAATAGGAAGTTTGAGGGAATACTTAGGTCGGCCGCGGCTGGCATAATATACAAGGGCGTCAAGTGGAGTTAGATGGGAGGGTCCTGCTGTCGTGCGTGATCTGGGTGGTGATGATGACGATTATGACCAGGAAAGCAATGCGTACCATCAAAACGAGCAAGCAGTGCGGCCATCCAGTAAAGCTGTGGACGGGTACAACATATATCGCGGCCACTGGGAGAAGGCTCACTACGGGAGAACCCATGCCACAGCAGATGTGTGGATATATCGAGCGGTCTGCCTGAAGATTACGGCAAGACGACTAAGAGGTTCCGAAGACAAGCTTCCACTGCTAAAGAAGCGAGCTGTGTGCGTGTGCGTGTAACCTATGCCTAATATTCAGACGCTGCTCACACGACCAAACGCACATGAGGACACACACTGCGATGTAATAAAAAAAAACTAAAAAAAGCGTCAGTAAGGGCAGAGTGCCACCTTATCTTACTTTATCGTTGTTGGGCACAGACATCAACACGCGACTGTTCCTTTAACAAGTGTGCATGCCAGCTCTATTTCTCTCGCGCGCAAATCAAGCGCTGATAACCACCTAGAGAGCAAGGCTGCCTTAAACACGGCATCAATTATCGTGCAGCAGCGGATGGAAAAGCAATCAATCTAATAACCAGACAAACAAAAAAGAAATGAAAAAAAAAAACTGAACGTTATCGAAAACGGCCCCATGACATGCATGCACACACGCGAAAGCGTGACCGCGAACGACGCACCACTGGGAATGCATCACGTATGCTCGTGTAGAGGTCGACACCGTACCCGCGCTCTAATCGCTAGAAATCTCGCGCTCCAGCCCATCACCGCAAACACCCGGATAATGCAAATGGCTCTGCCCCGTGGAGCCGTTTCCACTTGCGCGAGAGAACTCGAGCTGTTCTACACCCTTCTCCGTACTCGGCAGTCAGGATGCCCTTTCCCTCCCTACTCTCGGTAGGAGAGTGAGGCAGAAGGTGCGGTGATTATCTGTCCCCCCCCCCCCCCCCCCCCCCCCCCCCAGCGAACCACTCGGCCGACTCGGCGTTGAGCACACAACCTCTCGGCGCTAGCTACCGGGGGCAACCGTACGCCCTCCTCTTATGCTCATGGAGATATAGGAGAGAGAGAGAGAGAGAGAGAGAGGAAGAAAGAGAGAGGGGGGGGGGGGGGGGGGCTTTAAGCGCGTGACGATAAACGCGGCGGGAGTGACTCGGAAAACGTTGTCGTCGAGATTCGAAGCGCGGGTGTGCACTGTACGCACTATCAACGGCCGTCTCGACCGCCTCGTGCCCTTGCCCGGCTCTTCTATCTATACGAGTGCAGCGGGTGCTGATGCCGGACCGGTGTTGGTGTCGTTAAGAGCACTTCAGCGCTACTGACGCTTCGCAGCATGCTACACAACCACCCGCGCGCACGCTGAACATATCCGAACCTCCCCAGGGGCAACCCCCTTCCCTCCCCCCTTCGGCTAGAAATTTTCCATGCGAACATTGCAATGGCTCCGTTTCATCGACCAAAACCCCCGCAATCATATACCTCTTCCAGGAAATTACCATCAATCTGTCCCCGCTTCGCCTCGCTTCAGCAAGGTATGGCGAGATGGTTGGCGGCGAGGCGCCGGTGGTTGTATACGTTGCTTCGTCTTCTAATTAAGCATCTCCTCGCGTTGAAAACTTTTTATAGCAGTTGCACCAACTGTTCAACATGCACCAACTAGCCCCCCCAGCGTGTACTACTACGACACCAAGTTACGGGCCAGTATGGGGGTGAGTGGGAAGGGGGGAAGGAGTGGTCGCCGTGAGAACTGTTGGATGGTGCAAATGTTTTTTTCTTCTATCTTTATACTTTAGCAAACACTGCCAAAGACTTCATAATGCAAAAAATTATAACGTTTTAATAGCTGAATTTCAGATGTCGTCAGCACAACTTTTCACCAGTAGTTGCATCCATTTACAGCAGCATTGTCGTCATATAGTCTCTAAACAGAGTATATGCGATCACCCGCGTACAATGACACGCGCACAGAGCGCGGGTGTGCTTCAGCCATCGGCGCGTGTAAACAAAGCGCGCGCGAGCACCCGCGTACAGATAAAGCGGATGTCGCGTGACCTTGCGCAGCAAGCAAGGCATGCGTGCGTGCGAGAGAGCGCTGTGCAACCGGGCAGCTCCCGGGCGAAATGGGCGCGTTTGCGCGCAAACTGAAACAGACTATCACGTACACAAACGCACAAATGCGTGTACATAGCGTGACTAACTGAGGGTCACAATAAAGATACCTCTTCACCGGAACCTCCATTCCCGTCCTCTTTTTCTCGAGAAGTGTATAGTTCCGTATCTGGGCGGATAGGTGGCAGCATTATACAGCGGGCGTTGCTGACGTTTTAGTCGCGTTACCACCGGCGTCGGCAAGCATGCGTCTCTCCCGTTTTCCGGCATCAGCCAAAAAAAACTAAAGATCAAGAAAAAAATAAAGAAAGGCGGATCCTGCAGGCATCGCGCCAGGTTCGTGTGGAGTGATGGCGACGAGCTGATATGCGTATATAGCGTATGCCTATAGGGGAGCGGCGCGCCGCGCACGTGTTTTATTGAGAGTCCCTCTTGTTGCGACATCTTTGCGGGCGTGTGCGAGAGGGAAAGGCGTTGGAGAATAGAGGTGAATACTCGGCTCGATCGACCTACTCGTGTAAATATATATATGGACATATATATACAGGGGAAAGAGACAGAGAGAGAGAGGTGGGCTCGGAGTGGGGAAGAGGCGTATATAAATACCTTCTATTTCTGGACAAATAGCGTGAGCCGCATCTTCCGCTTGTTACGCCCTGGACGAGAGACTCGTTCGGTGGCGGAGACTGCGCGCGCGCCTGCATGCACTTGAATTAATCCGCGTACGAAGTTAACTTCTCGCTCGTTTGAGATAAAAGTGGAAGGGCGAATTCTACATGTAGTGCCTCCGCGGAATACGCAAATTGGCCTGCCGGCCGCGGCTGCTGGGTGTCTTGCTTTCAAGGTGCCCTGAATGGAGGGAGCGAACGAATACAGTGATCCATACAGCGCTGACTCGCTGAATCGCCCGCTCAATTGCCAACAGAACTGGATGACACCAGCGATACATGACACGTTCGTTCTGCAACAAAGGCATTGTTTCGACTATAGTTTTCATCGAACGCGTCCATCCATCGATCCATTTTTTATTTTTTGCGCCCGTGTAAGCATGTGTTGTGCGGCTTTCGCAGTTCGGTAT
Source organism: Amblyomma americanum (assembly GCF_052857255.1). NCBI lineage: Eukaryota > Metazoa > Arthropoda > Arachnida > Ixodida > Ixodidae > Amblyomma > Amblyomma americanum. Next base: position 139,236,676 of record NC_135499.1, on the reverse strand, counting down.
CTAGATGTTAGTTTTTTTAATTGGATACCTTTGAAACGCTAGTTTGTTTGTCCAAATGTGCGCCACCAACTCGCCTGGTCAAGGCATTCACTGATCACTGCTTCGTCTCATGTTTGCATGGTTCAAACCGGACCTGAAGAAGCTGACCTCTAAAGTAGCTAGCCTTGAAAAAGTGCGATCCCCAAAATGACTACCAAAATACTGTCGCTAATAGCACTGTGGGTGGGCACTACCCGCGGTATAAGCGAAGACGTATATGGATGTAACAGCATGGAGGTGACTGGCACATCACCACGACTCCAGTCCTTTGTTTAGACTGCGCGAGAGGGAGAATCGCGACTAACGTCGGCAAGTTAAGTGAAGTGCGGATTTCTAAATTTCGTCGCGGGGTCACTGAATTTCAACCAGGACACTGCGACGACACAGAAGACTAGCTGAGCGCCTTTTGTACACGTTGGGTTCGAGGAAATAGCGAATGCTAATTTTTCGTTCTTCTGAGAAGCGATTTTCGAGGCATTTAATTTCAGGCCGGCTTATTACATTTCCCATGCGTTGTTCTGAATTTGAAATACTACCGAGGCCTTCTTTTCCCGCAAAGTCGAGCAAATGCAATTCAAAGGCTTCGCTACATAGAAGGACCGTGATAGGCCACTTCTTATACTGCTCCGAACCTAACCTCATAGGATATGCAGGTTGCTGCATGACGCCTTCATACTTCGAAAACTTCCGATGCGATTGTCATGTGGCTTACTATTAGCTGAAGAGGTCTTCTAGTTTACAGTGTCAGCCTTTAAGAGACTCTATACGTAGTTGATCTCGCGAAATTTTATTATGACATCCACGGCATCGCGCAGAAAAAGAAAATCGTCGGTGCGTTGATCGTTTCCGCATTTAGTCTCCGTTTAAAGGCCACGCCTCCGATAAGGTAAGACCATATACCGCAATTAGGACAGCAGAAGTAGCACGATCAGCCCGATAACCAATACTTCATGGCGCAGTCCTATGTTGCCGAATATGAATACGATTAGTATAAAATGAGCAAATTAGGGCAGCCCATTAGTCACAGAGGTGATAACTATGCACAGCTGAACGAACGAAGGAAAATGCAACGCCGAAGGGAAGAGATTGAACAAAAAGTCGGGCACTTTCCCCGACGTGATCGATAAGTCGCTGTCACCGAAAGAAGCACACAAAAGGCGACCCGAAAAGGTCCTTTTATATTCCACGAGTTGAGCGTTTGAAGTTCTTTTCCGAAGACGCGAGAAAGCTGGCTGTACGCGACACCGTCCTTCGCTTTTTCTCTCCCTCTGCGCTGCCACGAACACAAATACACAGATACGCGCACAGAATGACGACAAGGCAGCGCGAGTGAGCTGCGAGGAAACAATAACCCGCGACAAAAAAAAAAAAGAAAACGGAGACTAGAGCATCCTCTCATTCTTTGGTTCGATCGGCGCGTTTAACGCTTCCAGGAACGTTATTAATACGAAGAAAAAAAAAACAGCAGAATTGAGAAACCGGATTTCGCAGGCACGAGTTCACGCCGGTCCGAGTTGATCCATTTTGTTTCTGTTGTTCGAAGAAAAATAAAAACAACATCGAGACGTCGTCGGCCGTGTTTCATAAAGGTCCGCGCAGATGCATCAACCTGTGGGCGGACGTTGAGTTAACTACCAGCTTGAAGCGGCTCTTGCCGAGCAATACTCGTCCCGCGCACTTCGAAAGTTGCTCGAGAATGGCGAACTGTAAGCGTGAAACGAAACGCGAGGACAAAAGGTCAACCTTATCGGTGCGGTCTTTTCTCCCTTTCCAGCCAACATTTGTTTTCCGGATAAGGCCCTTAAGGCAGTGAGCAGACGCAAGACGGAAGTAAGTGATCCAGTTGCCAAGATCTGTCTCCGCTTGACACGTGGTCTCTGAAGACCGTGTAATCATGAAGGACTGGTTGGCAGCCGTTAAAATCCACGTTTCGATAGAAGGTAGCAACATAGTTTCTCCCCTTAGCTTTATTACAGATTAGCACTTTTTTCTACCAGGAGCTGATTCAACGGGGCAAACGACAATCACGGTTGACCACGAAAGGTGGGAAGAGAACCGAGTTGAAATTGACAGCGACAGGAGAAAAAAAAAACGAATTAAATATGGTTTGCGATTTAGTCGAACAGTGAGTAGCAGTAGGAAACAGAGTCGACACTCACCAGTTCTCGAGTCCGAGCGTCACGGGAAAGCTGCGCTTCCAGGAGAGAGAGAGAGTGATTGACGGACGGGCTGTCTCCGAATCACCGACGGCAGGGCATGTGGTGGTGACAATCCTCCCGCCCGAAACCCATGGGCACGGTGAACGTCGAGGAGAAGCTGGTTCGCAGAAGACACCCAAGACGAAGGCGAGAGGCCCAGAAGAAAAACTTTTCCCCACTTCTCCACAGGGGGATCACGGAGGCAAATTTGGATTGGCAGTCGAAGGCCCCGACTCACAATTCGCAATTCTCAACTTCTCACGGCGCTGTCAAAGAGAGATAAAGTATGTAAACGTGTGCAGTGTTGTAAAACGTCGGAGGACGGTGTTGTGTTGATGATGTGCGTGTCGCGAACCAACGTCGCGCCGGCGCGCTTCTAATCACGCCGCGATCTCGGCTATCCGGCGACGGCGGCAGTCCGAAGAACTGGGAGGAGGACACCGCTGCGAAACCACCACTGCACGTCGGGCCCAAATCCAACGAAGACGACCGCGGCGAAGGCACTTCACAGGGAAACAACACTGACTTGGTCGGACTGCCCAGGAAAGTGATTGCTGCCGCTCGACTTCATTAAAGAAAAAATGTACGGCTTGGTAAAAAACGCCACAATCACGACGGCTTTTTTCTTCACGCACTTCGTAGCAACTCGAAGGCCGCCGCCGGTGCAGCTCGTTCACGCACCGCACAGCCGCGCGTCGTCTGCCAAGGCGCGCGGCCAAAGCCAGGAGAGGAGGAGCGGTGCGCATGCGCGCGCGCCGACGTCAGCGAGCGCCGGGCCAATCGGCGCCTCCGGCTCGGTACGGGTCAGCCATGACGTAGCGCAGGTGAGCGAGAAAGGAGAAAAGAGAAAGAGCGGCGCACGCGCCCGTTAGAAAATAAACGAAGAAAACGGTGCCTCAATGAACAGCAACACAAGAGAAAAACAAAACGCGCAGCAGAGAAAAAGAGGATGAGCGAGAGGAGAGAAAGAAAAGTACCGCTGTTCCGCTAAGCGGAGGAATACAGATGCTCCGCGCACGAATGTAGTCCGCGCCGCCGGCGCGGGCGCTAGCGCTCTCTTGCCGCGCGGGCAAACGGATAATACGAAAGAGGACGGGGAGAGGGGCCGGCTTTTGTTGGTTTTTTCTCAGGTTGTTGTTGCTGCTCCTGCCGCTGGCTTGAGGCCAGGAATTTTATCTAGCCCAGAATGAAATCGAAAGCTTGGAATAACAATCAGCCGAGAAGGTTAGGGGCGGCGACGCCAGGAAAGTTTATGCTTTGCCACTGCGTGCGCTCATTTGCATCGGCTGTAGTTTTCACGACGGCTCGTAAGCGCTGACATAAACAAAGACGATTTTAATTGCGCTGTTCGAGAAGTTCTTACCGGGTTCGTAAGCGTGCTTCCAAGGCCCAATGAAAACGACTGCCGGGTGAGGTCGCTCCAAGCATTTATCCGGTGAGTTCAATACGCCCAACTGAGAAAGGAAAACTTTTTGAAGCGGTGTGTACATGGGACAAAAAGTAATACTACCCTACTGTGTTAAACGCAACTGCTGTGTGCTGAAAATGAGTGATTTAGGCCTACAATAGACTGTGACTTGTAAAACAATACACGGGACATGAATCGTCCGATTCACAAAAAATAATTTTCCAACTAATTATAAAGCAGTATTCTCATCAACAGTCAGAAAGAAAAATAAATGAGCTCTCTCATGACACGAAGTGCTTTTTATTTGGACCTTAATTTGGGTAGGTGATGCAATCGCGAGCTTTCCTTCTCTTGTAGACGTCAGTGAATTGCGATGATGCGCGAGGTTTAATTAGGGATGTCGGGCGGAAGCGTAGAGCGTGATTACGCAGATGAATGATTAGCATTTGATGCCGCGTGCGTCGGTGTCGAGAAAAAAAAACAATAAAACCTGTCGCTCATGCATCACATATTTAGCGAAATGTGCCATTATTCAATGCAGACGTTCACATTCAGGTCCATAATTCTCAACATTTTTCTGCTGTATGATTTAAGCAACGACACAGAGTAGCCATTCTTGAATAGGTTCATCCTGTAAAGTCCAAGGTTGACACTGATAGAACTGAAGGCAACACCAGTTCCTGGAAAGGAGGATGTCCATCACACTATACAGTCCAGGAGAAGGCGGCGTGTATTCTGCGCAGAAAGCTTATGACATACCCTTTTGAAGGAACTGGTGTTAACCTTCAGTTCTATCAGTGTCAACGCGTGTAAGTTCATGCTGTTTTACTGAGCGCTATAAACGCTGCCCGCTCTCTGTTCTCACATGTAACGTTGTTGTCCCTTGTTAATATACGCGGCAGAAAAAAAGTGACTTTTTTTGTAAATTTCCTTCCCTCCGTTTTTTTTGTCTCGCTGCTACGCTAATGTTAACGGGACATCCAATTTATTAGCATCAATGATAAGCAGTTTCAACCTAGCTAGGAGGTGAAGCCACAATGTTCAGATAACAAATATACTCTGCAGTGACAAAGTAATGGTAATAATAATTGGTTTTTGGTGGAAAGGAAATGCCGCAGTATCTGTCTCATATATCGTTGGACACCTGAACCGCGCCGTAAGGGAAGGGATAAAGGAGGGAGTGAAAGAAGAGAGGAACAAATAGGTGCCGTAGTGGAGGGCTCCGGAATAATTTCGACCACCTGGGGATCTTTAACGTGCACTGACATCGCACAGTGCACGGGCGCCTTAGCGTTTTTCCTCCATAAGAACGCAGCCGCCGCGGTCGGGTTCGAACCCGGGAACTCCGGATCAGTAGTCGAGCGCCCTAACCACTGAGCCACCGCGGCGGGGCAGAAAGAAAGTAAATGGTACAAACGAAGATTAAACTGAACGTGTTTCTAGCAGTTTTCTCTTGAAGCATGAATGCCTCTGCCATCGTAGTAACGACATTGGTTGTGCTCGCGTTAATTCCCGAGTTTTCCAAGCATTAAACTCTCTGCGCCAACAAGACGGCGCTTACCTTGCTTCGCCTACGCTCCCTGGTCAATATATGACCGCTGCTCTATGATCGAGTAAACTATTACCTTTATTTCAACTCGTTCGTCATGTCTACCTCATCTTTTGTGAGTGCAAATCCTGCACCTCACACTTTCTTATTTTCCTTTACAACACTTTCTTTAGCTATTTCTCTTTTTGCAGGGGAATTTCCAGGAATACGAAAAGCAGCCTCCTTTATAATACGCTTCAAATCATTTTGCTAGCGCTAAGTGAACACACGAGACAAAGAACACAAATACACAGGACAGGCGCTAGTGCACAGGCTAGCGTCTGTCCTGTGTATTTGTGTTCTTTGTCTCGTGTGTTCACTAAGCGCTAGCAAAATGATTTCAAACGCTTTCCAACTAGCCCAAGTTCCCGTCTATAATACGCATTTGTTTTTTGTTTCCTCGGTGACCATTGTAACGTTCAGAGAGCCGGCGAAAGATTGCTTGCGCAAGCACCACTTAAATATACACATGATTAAAGTAAATGATCCCGTGGAGAAGCTCATTTTTATCTGATGCATATAAAACTGGCTTGAGAGACTCGCAGGACCCCACAATTCTTGGTTTAATACTGAACGATTTTCGAAGCAGAACACAACCCTTATAAAAATGGTCTATAGACAGTCTACAGACTTTTATAGACTCTATTGCCTCTCTATAGATATTTCTTTTTGTTTATTGATAGTCTATAGGCTCTCTATAGACAGAAGTCGACTAAAAATGCATGGCCATAAATATATCGACTGTCTATAGGATTTGTAATCACTATAGACTATTCATTAGAATTTGTCTATAGAAATTCTATAGACTTTAAAGGCGGAACTTTATGGACAGTCTATAGACTGTATAAAAAATTTGTAGGGGAACGGCGCACTTGGCCGGCTTATTACCCTGTATTTAGCCGAAGGGAGTATCACATCTTGCTTATAAAAAAAAATAGGTCTCAAGGGCTCGAAAGTATCCGCCTCTGGCAATGTTCGCGTAACTGGCAGGTTTTGCTGGCTGCAGGAAAAGGCGCAGTTTAAGCTTCACCGCGTGGAGACGCAGTCACCTTGGCCTAGAACAGCATTCGTCCGTTTTGTCGTGTCGTACAATGAACTGCGCGTTTTGTCGGCGTTTTTACTCACGTATTGTCGGCTTCGCTCACGTAAACATTCACCAAAGCAGCGTGAAACGCAGAGCCGCATCCGGCGTTCGCTTCAAACAGCGTGCGAGTGTGGAGCGTATCCGTGATTTTCGTGGACTTCCACATGTATCATAAATTATAACACTGACTTATTTTGATGGCCTCGCCGAACAAGCCAGACACGAACTTCCGAACATGCGTGCGAAATAAAGTCGCCGTTTAGGTCCAGTTGAATCCTGATCAGGGGCTGGTTTAAAAGGAAGGGAAAGGGGGGAGGGGGGGTGATATTCCAAGAAATCCATGGTTTTAATGGGACCGCCTTCTCCTAGTGTGATATATACCAGGTGTTTCAGGGAAGGTGAGGTGATGACGAATTTTTAAAATGAGGTCTTTTGAGGTAAAGAGAACATTTTTGTGGCATAGTAATACCATGCAGTGTTGGCAGACGTCAAAAAACAGCGAATCATGTTAGCTAGTAAAGTGATCAACTAAATTCTAATATAGTTGACTTTTTAACTATTATAGATAGGCGCCTGACTGCAATTAGATAGTAATAGCCATATCAGTCTTTAGAATTTCGAAAACGCGATTACGGTACTAACGGAGTGATCCGATCGACGTTATTAATCACTCAAAATCACGCACATTCTTTTTCTGCATATAGATTGCGTAGCCAATTGAAGTGGGATTACAGCTCCGCAGGGCACTGCTTAAGATCCTGGTTTAAGAAACCTTCTGGCGCATATTCTTCTGCAAAGCGCGAAATAATGAGGTATGCGAAGGGCGCGAAATAACCAGCAGTTAAATACCTTATAACTAAAATAATTTTCTAATAACCTTCAAAAAGTGACATGTGACCTTACCACTTCGCGAGCTATTTATTCCGAACTTATTAGTAATTTCAAAGCCTTCACCGCGACATACATGTACCGCTTCGCGACCTATTTAGTCCGAAGTTATTAGTAATTTCGGAGATACTCACTGTGACATACATGTAAATTGCTCTCTCATTCCGAATTTTGACCATACTAATGACTCCAGATTCTTTTAGCGTCACAATCATCTCCCTTTTAAAGAACGAACTAATTACGGAAGGCTCACCACAATATTCCCTCGCGATATCACTTAATATTGCCTACCATCTATCAGATCACCACATGGCACCTGATGATATTGCAATTCCTTAAATTTTTTAATCAAGTATTCATGTGATTCGGTGCTGTGTCTGTTGCTTCTCTCTATCTTGTCCCGTTTTTCGCGCCGTTTTCAGTCTTGAATCACGTGATTCGCATTAGAGTGCATTGCGCTACCATATTCCGCTCATTACAGCTTTTGTTGAGAGGCATTTGTCGACCGCATAAATTGCCTTTTATGACGCTGCTGCTATCATTACCGCAATAATGGTAACGGCAATGTGGTAACAAATGAACTGACTGAACATGAGCGTGCTCAGTCAGTAGCGGTAACTGCAGCGATGTACATGGTGACCGCATGCTTAAACATCCTATTGAGGCTGTTCATTCAAAGCCTTGATCATTCAGTTGAAAGTTTGCGCTCGTATCAGCTCAGTCTGCTGACTTTGTACTTTAGGCTGTTCCATAACAACCTCAACTTCGTGTGCACTTTTCAGCGAAGCTCTACGTTGTAGCCTTTTGCATTTTTTTTTCACTTTCTTTGACGCACCTTAAAAATAGCGCATAATTACACATGCACAGCCTTCGTCAAAAGTAAATAAGCCAAGCGATTTTTGCTCTTGTAGCACCCGTGCAAGTTCTACCTTCCGGAGGGATTGTTGAAACGGGAGGCAGTAGCCGCATCGGGCATTACCCCTTCACCTTGATACCAGTGGGCGCCGGACGCGCCGGAAGCGCAATCCCCAACACTGGTGGCCTGCGATGGGGTTGGAGCCCCATCCACAACAGTGCGCAAGCCGTTTCGCGCATAACAAAAGCATTCGACGAGTGGTCATGCATTGCGTCTCTCGCGGCATTTGAAGAGTTACAAAGCGGCGGGGAGTTTGACGACAGTCGCTATACGGACCCCCTGCGAACCCCGGTGTATCATATTCAGTGTGCATTGCACAAATGTACAAAATGCCGCCAGCTTTATAGCTGCTTGTCGGGAAAGGAATTTTCGAATTATCACAGCCTCACAGAAGACCACTGTTTCCCAACATGCTTATCAAAGCTAAGTGCCCGCTGCCAAGATGCGCAAGGCCTGCTGCAAGATCACTCGCTGTAAAAGATTGCCTTACACCGCGCGGGTACAAAACACGAAAATTTATGCGGGCCTCCTGCCTTTCCATATACGTTCAAGCGTTTGTTTGTAATAATAATTGGTTTTGGGGGGAAGGAAATGGCGCAGTATCTGTCTCATATATCGTTGGACACTTGAACCGCGCCGTAAGGGAAGGGACAAGGGAGGGAGTGAAAGAAGAAAGGAAGAAGGAGGTGCCGTAGTGGAGGGCTCCGGAATAATTTCGACCACCTGGGGATCTTTAACGTGCACTGACATCGCACAGCACACGGGCGCCTTGGCGTTTTTCCTCCATAAAAACGCAGCCGCCGCGGTCGGGTTCGAACCCGGGAACTCCGGATCAGTAGCCGAGCGCCCTAACCACTGAGCCACCGCGGCGGGGATATGGAGAGATTTAGCATAGAAGAGGTGTATTAGTGCAGACGTACACTGTATTAACGACGCCTGCTGCGCACGCACACTTGCACGGTTTGGAGCAAGGTGCGCCCGCCTGCCACTGCGAATGTGCAGTAGAACAGGCTAATCCTGCATGCATATACGTCTGCACTTATATGCCCCCGCTATGCTGCGACGTGAAGGGAAATGTTGAATGACGGTTCTTAAAATTCTACTGTAGGTACGTTCGAGCCTGTTCAATAGGGTCCCTTACTCAGTCATGGCACCGTATTGGGGGTTCAATGGGAATGGGAAAGCAAGCCACTGGCTCAGCGAAACCTGCGATTTCCACAAGCGGCATTCGCAAGGGGAAGTTGCTCAAAAAGGGGTATGCATGACATCTCCGGCCGGCGGAGCTCCCTAAGTTGCTCCGGTCTTCGCATGGGCGCCGGAGAGCCGGGAAGGATAGCACTGTTAACGGACGAACTGCCGGCTAACAGCAACGAGGCGGTTTTCAAGCCGCCGCTATCAAAATTCAGCCTTAGCCCCCAACCCTACACGAGAGGACTGGGAGGATGCCCTGCTTGGCTGCTCAGACCTTCAAGCCCAAAGGGCCTTGGTCCAGAGAGCCAGGACGGCGGCTTCGACCAATGGGGTGTGGGGCTAGGGACACCACTAGTATATGGGTTCCCACTAGGGGGTCCACACCTCTCTTTATTGTGCTATAAAAGCTTTTCACCACCACCACCTATGGAATACACACTAAAAAAATTCTTACCCTTAAGGGTGCAAATCAACTGTCCCCAGACGAACACCCCTTTGGGTGCTAAAAATGGTGCAAAGATCAGCACCCTTCAGGAAGGGTGCAAAGCATGAAAGTTTCGATGGCACGCATCAATCCAAGTCTTTTGCTTCATGGGTGAGTCAGTGTGGAGCACCCTTCCAACATGCATTCGTAGAGGTGTTATGGAAAAATAGTACCCTTTAATGAGGGTGCAACCATTACATCCTCTAAAGTATCATTAAGTGCACCCTTCATTAAGGGTGCTGATCTCTGCACCCTTTTTTAGCACCGAACAATTGGAAAAGGGTGTTCGTCTGGGGACAGCTGATTTACACCCTAAAGGGTGAGAAATTGTTTAGTGTGTACCGCAGAGCCCAACGTGTTAAGTCGCCAGACACGAGAAGAGAATACCGCTAACAGCACGGAAACCTACGCCAAAGCGGGGATGGTTGGTACCAGCTCGGTAAGACCAGCAAAACCTCCCTGCCCCTCTGGGAAGGGTGGCGTCACCGTGCCGCGGCTTAAAGGTGTGACGTTTCCCTCACGTGACGCGCGGTCGACACTCAAGGTAGAAGGATTTCTCCCCCGTGCAAATCCATACAATTACAAGGTGACGTCGCCATATTTGGGATGTCAAGGCTGACGTATGCAAACATCAGTGCGAGTGTATGACGATGACTCGATTTTGACGACTCAAGGGTCAAGTTCAGCCAAAGGGCTCCAAGGCGGCAGCACCTTTATCCCTGGCAGGAGATGCTACGAACGTCACTTGAGGGAGCTCTAGGGCAACGCTGTTGAAGAGTGAGAAAGTATATGTCGACAGGACCTGTTGAGAGCGACGGCGGTGACACCACCTTCCAATTGAGTTTCCGAAGACTTTAGCGTCTTCAGTCGGATGGAATCGACGCCCTGCTCACTTTCGGCAGTGAATGACCGATAATATGAATGGTCGCTTTGAAGTGTACCAATGTGCAGGTTGTTCATATTAGACTTTGTCCCGACTGTGCATAATAAATCATGTGACGGGACGGGCAGTTGTGTCTGCTTGCTATCGTTCCCGGTCTCTCCCTTGTCACAACTCTTATCATATAAGTGCACATTAAAGAGGCCTAAGTGCTCTGAATTAATCCGGAGCTCTCGACTATAGGCGTCTCACATAGCCCACGTGTAGTTTTTAGACGTTAACCACCACGTGCCATACCGTATCGTAATTGCTTTCAAGTGTTTGAACATTTTCACATCATCATTTTCACATACTTCACATCGTAAGATTTCGCGTCCTGCCTCTATCACAAAAGTGGCTGATTGGCCGAGGGAAATCACGTGACCCCGTGAAGTCATCACTACCTGCCCACCTTGGCAGGTGGCAGATAAATCAGGGCAAATAAATTTAATTCATTTGCCACCTGCCCACCGTGGCACTGCACATCATGCGATTTTGCATCTTGCGTTACTCACAAAAGTCGCTGACTGGTCGAGAGGGCGAGACGTCACAAGGTAATGTGACCACGGCGCAAGAAGTCAAAACTGAAAAACAGGGCACGATTATGTGTGCGCAACTAAAGATACGATGACAGTAACAACATTGCTTCTAATATTGTCGCAATCCACAGGTGACTTCAGCGCCTCCATATTGTTTTTGTTGTCGTTTCATACACATGTTATCATGTTTCTTTAACGTGCAGCCTTCATCCGGAACGAGTATGGTTGCAAATGACATCCTGTTTAGCCCATGTACCTCTCAAAGCACTCGCCATGCATGCTTGGTGACATGCGTCGTAACGACAACTTACGTTGCATCACTAAAAAAGAAAATCCACCACTGACTGGCTTTTTTCTTTTGTACGGGAGTGGAGGACAGTACGCGCAGGAGCGCGGCTTACCTCGGGGAAAAAAGAAAATTAGGGTAATAGGTATGAAGCACATGATTGGCTGACGATTGCATATACGATGCGTGCGTTGCCGGCACAACGCCAGCCCTGCCCATTTAGCCCTGAGACCGTTAGCGGAGCCAAAAGGCTCGACAGACATCGGAGGAAAAACAGACATCGCACCGTCAGCGAAGGGCCTTCACACACGTCACTGACACGAATGATAACACATGAAGCGCTTTCGCCCTTCATATCGCCCGTTCGCGTATAACTTCCTTCCGGCAGTGCAAAAAGCGAAAAAGTTTCAAATACACAAAGTTTTCATTCCAGGTGTTCGCTCCATGCGCCGCCCAGCGCCGCACGCAGCGGGCTCATCCTGCCAATGGCGCAGCCCCAAGTGGAGGCAAGCAGTGCGGATTTGTCTCTGCTTATTTTCACTATCTCATCTCCCCCTCCCACCAGGCGTGGTTCAGGTGTCCACCCCTAGGTATGCAGTTAATCTTTTCAGAGCCTAACATGACTTAACCATCTACCAAGGGGCTACACCGTCGTCCACGCGCTGTCAACTAAGCGCGGTGGTTCCAGACCCGAGCGCGCTTTCCCCTGGACAGTGCAGCGTCTGGGTACACTATACTACGCGGACTGGCCGAGGCGGCACCTCGCTCTCCTTATCTCTAGAGTTCCAGTGACTTCATTTATCTCTGAAATCTCGGCAACTGACCCGAAAGACGCGCGTTCGATTCCGGTGTTGTATACGGCGGATGTCTTTGCTCGAGTCGGCACAGATGTTGATGTTCGTGGTTTAATAATAATAATAATAATTGATTTTGGGGGAAAGGAAATGGCGCAGTATCTGTCTCATATATCGTTGGACACCTGAACCACGCCGTATGGGAAGGGATAAAGGAGGCAGTGAAAGAAGAAAGGAAGAGAGAGGTGCCGTAGTGGAGGGCTCCGGGATAATTTCGACCACCTGGGGATTTTTAACGTGCGCTGACGTCGCACTGCACACGGGCGCCTTAGCGTTTTTCCTCCATAAAAACTCAGCCGCCGCTGTCGGGTTCGAACCCGGGAACTCCGGATCAGTAGTCGAGCGCCCTGACCACTGAGCCACCGCGACGGGTGTTTAGGGAGTAGAGATGCTTCGTGTATGACGTATATTATCGCGTGAGCAGTTTCTAGAGTGGATATATGTTGGGACGGTTGGAAAATGGCCCAGCCATGTGGGTGACTGGTTCTGTCTGTCCGGGTGCATATGCTGCATGAGCCTATGACTCCATATTAGAGCGTGCGACGTCCGTGTCAGGGAAAAGCGCACAGTTTCACCCCAACCTCAGTTCATACCAACACTCTCCTCATCCACTGCTCTACAACTTCGGGTGGCGTGACACAGCTCACTGTTTGGAGATCAGGGCAGACACAGAATAAATTCTGTACTCATGTAACACTGCCAGTGCTTCCTCTTATTTCCTTACCCTATACCCCTCGCTCCTGGAGTTCTTGGCTTCACTCAGGCTCTGCTGATGGCCAACGGGCCTTAGCACAGAAAGCGCTCTGTTTCACTGGCACTTAGTGCTGACCTTAAACAAAGTTCTCCTCCTCCTCCTCCTCCTCCTCCTCCTCCTCCTCCTCCTCCTCCTCCTCCTCCTCCTCCTCGACCCCCCTTCGGTGGTCGCATTGCTATGCAGGCGAGATGCTAGAGGCCTATGTACTGTGCGATGTCAGTGCACGTTAAATTACGAGCCCCAGGTGGTCTAAATTATGCGCAGCCCTCCACTATGGCGTCCCTAATAACCTGAGTCGCCCTGGGACGTAAAACCCCACAAAACAACCAGCTATCTTATCTCTGAAATCAGAACAGTCGGCGCGGAGAACGGTGACAATGGAATGGAATCGAGTGAAAAGAACTGTCATATTATTCCGGCCGTCCGCGGTGTCGGTAAGCCTGCTGCCCACACAAAAGTGGTCTGCAGACAGTCTATAGACTTCTTATAGACTCTATTGCCTTCGTATAGACAATTATTTTTGCATGTTCATAGTCTATAGACTGCAAATGTCAATATTATTCCGGCCGTCCGCGGTGTAGGTAAGCCTGCTGTCCTTACAAAAATGATCTGTACACAGTCTATAGACTTCTTATAGACTGTATTGACTTCCTATAGATAATTATTTTTGTCTGTTCATAGTCTATAGACTGCCTATAGACAAAAGCCTACTAAACGTGTATGGCCACTAATCTATCGATTGTCTATAGACTGTCTATAGGATTTATACTGCCTATAGGCTGTGCGCTAGGGTTTGTCTATAGAGAGTCTATAAACTTTAAAGACAGAAGTCTATGGACAGTCTACAGATTGTCTAATAAAACTTTTGTAAAGGTGCGCAGCCATGGCTGCTGCCTTGCAAACAGTGCGGACATCTCTGCCTCCGTCTGGACTGGCCTATCCACTTCAGTGGCGTCAGGAAGGTGAAGAGGGGCAGGAAAAAGTTAATTGGAGGGCAGCTGGGCGAAAAGGCCCCACCTGTGCTCGTCGCTGATCGGCCGAGACTCAATGAAGCCACGTAGGAAGAGAGAGGACATGTGAAATGTACTGAATGAACTGCACGTGCATGGAATCCACGGCAGATGGTTTATCGTTTGTGGGGTGTTTAACGTCCCAAAGCGACTCAGGCTATGAGGGACGCCGTCGTGGAGGGCTGCGGACAATTTCGACCACCTGGGGTTCTTTAGCGTGCACTGACATCGCACAGTACACGGGCCTGCAGCATTTCACCTCCATCCAAATGCGACCGCCGGGATCGAACCCGCGTCTTTCAGGTCAGCAGCCGAGCATCATAGCCACTGAGACACCGCGGCGGCAAATCAACGGTAAAGAGAGGGTACGAGTTGATGGGATTGCTGAGAGCCCAAAATGAAAAGTCGGGAGGGAAGCCTCAGTTCGATAGCCACTGGTTCATTTTGCGATGTTCGCATGATGCGTTCAGTGTCCACCCTCACCTAACCCTTACCAAAATTTCTTTAGACAGCCTGTAGACTGTCCATAGACTTCTGTCTATAAAGCCTACAGACTCATCATGGACAAACCCTAAAGAACAGTCTATAGGCAATACAAATACTATAGACAATCAATAGGTTTATGGCCATGAGCTTTTAGTAGACTTTTTCTTTAGACAGTCTATTGACTATGAATAGACAAAAAAATATTCATAGGAAGGCAATAGAGTACATAAGAAGTCTATACGCTGTCTATAGACCATTTTTGTAAGGGCTAAGAACAGCTGGGACAGTGCACTGCATCAAGCCGTACGAAGTTGCAGAGCATTTCTGGTGCAAGGTCCATGGTGTCGAGGACATCGTGACTCACGAAGCATGGACGAAGCCGCAGTGCATTTATTGCCACCGTCGTCCTAACTCTTTACGTCTTCTCCTACACGTGTGTGTTGGCAGCGGCATTGTCTGGTGAAAAGAGTGATGCTTAGCGCTCGGGGCGGCTGTTAACACTATATTTCATCGCTCATGATTGTGATGAATGTGTGTGCGTGCATAGCGTGTGCGCGTCTGAGTGCTCGGCGCGTTTAAATGCCAGCTTCGCACTAGTTGAGCAAGCCCGATGTGACAGCGCATACAAAGACGTAAACGATGAATCGCTTCATTCTGAGACTAATCTTCGCGCCCTGCCCGAAGCTGCGACTGTAACGCAGCTGGAGAAATAAATCATTCCTCGACGTTGTAGGCAACGAATAGAGACAAACAGAATAAGCAACACATTTTCCGAGAACTCTCCGGGCACTTTCCGAGAAATGTGCTGCCATACAGGGAGCAAGAGGTCGCGGGTTCAATTGCCGGCACGTTTTATTTTTTTTTCTTGGAGGCGAAATTCAGAAACGCACGTGTACTGAAATTTAGATGCACATTAAAGAACTCCATACGCAGAATATGGCAGGCAGAAGAAAAGATGGTCGGGGCAAGCTTCGACCCAACGTGGCGGAAAATAACCTTCATTCCTCCAATATGCGGCGTACTTCATAGCCCATGCATGGTGCAGCTTCGGCACGTACAATTTATTAAGCAGTAATTAATTAAGCATCGCAGACACACTGTGTTATTCATGCAGGAAGAGCTCAGCCCAAAGTAGTACCGCTCTACCGAACGCTTCGCACAATGATGATGATGTCCTCAGGCTTAATGTCCATCGAGATAATAATAATAATTGGTTTTTTGAGGAAAGGAAATGGCGCAGTATCTGTCTCATATATCGTTGGACACCTGAACCGCGCCGTAAGGGAAGGGATAAGGGAAGGAGTGAAAGAAGAAAGGAAGAATGAGGTGCCGTAGTGGAGGGCTCCGGAATAATTTCGACCACCTGGGGATCTTTAACGTGCACTGACATCGCACAGCACACGGGCGCCTTAGCGTTTTTCCTCCATAAAAACGCAGCCGCCGCGGTCGGGTTCGAACCCGGGAACTCCGGATCAGTAGTCGAGCGCCCTAACCACTGAGCCACCGCGGCGGGTCAACCATCGAGATGTCGAGATCTGAGAACTACTGCGTCCGTCCTTTCCTCAGAAACCTTTCCTTTCCTCAAAACACATGGTTTCGAATTCCTCCACATAAGCAGACTTAAAGGCCGCTGTACGATCACTTTTTTTTCCGCATGCGCACGCGTCGTTGCGACAGTGCGCAGGGGCCGAACAATGGAGCGCATGAACGCACCCGCCTGTGCGCACAAGTTGGTTCAACTTCAACTTTTTTCCGCACGAGCGGATGGTCGCATCACGCTATTGGCTGCTGTCCCGTGACGTAGCAGTGCAGCGGTGCTAGGCCGCGCCTCCTCAGCAAGATGGCCGCCCGCGAAGCGGAGGGACAAACCAGGCCTAGTAAGTGGTAGCTGTGTCCAGAAACACAAAATATTGGTCGCGTGTAACTAATACGAGTGTTGACAGCGACTTCGAGCTTCCCTGTGTGCAACAGCGGCAAGCGGCATTTCCCCCAAGTTGTTTTGTCGCCGCCTACACCGAGTTGACCGAACGGCCCTTAAACCTACGCTGTTTACGCCAGACGTAACAGTGCCGGTGTCGCGAAGTGTTTATTTGGAACCGTTTGTGATAGCTACCAGTGTTCTTTATTCGCGCGAGGATCTTCGCGAACAGCAGAGATAAGCAGCTCCCCAGGGTGAATTTCGTGTGCATACAGCAAGCTTCACAGCGCAGTGTTGTTGTCAGTGTAGTGAAGGTGATGGCAGTCGGAACGAGTGCTTTTGCGTCAGTCAGTGATATCGCCTGCAAGCATAATTTCGTTTGAAAAGCTTACTACGCACGCCTCGTTTTCCGAATGCTGAAATGAACTTAACAGCAGATCCTAGTTCGGGTGCACGCGTGTGTACTGAGTTTGATAACTGCCTTGAGTGCGACGAGACGAAATGAACTTCGAGCTCTGCAGCGAGTCGCATTCGTTGCAGCGGCTGCTGTGATCGCGAGCACAAGTCGTTGTGCTGCGGCGTAGCCGTCACCGATACCGATCGTAGTTAGTGTGTACTGTGTTAGACAACCGCCGTGAGTGCGACGAGACCATCCTGAAACGTGTTTTGCGTGTGCGAAACGACCTCGGCTGCACGGCCGTTGGGCTGTTGTCTGCCGGGACTACAGAAGCGTTGTCAGCATTTTGCGGCGGTGTGCTCGATAAAGTGCAATTTGAGAATATGAGTGGCCGGATTACGATGGTATGGCGGCGGCACTGTGAAATCTGTGTGAAAACATCGGTGTGCATGGCAGATCTCACATCTGGAGCGTCTTTTTTTTTTAATTTCCTGCCGGGCTATGGGGGCTTATATCTGCAATACAATTTGCACGACAAATTGAATGAATCCAATTTCCCCTCCATGTGACATTGGTCTGAGCCAAATCAGTAGTGTTAAGTTTGGGTTGTATCACGTTATGACCAGATCACGAAGACTTATGTGCGAACAAAAACCATCGTTGCAACTCGCTCACCGGTGTTTCACAATGCACAAGTCTGTAATATATGTCGACTAGTGCAGCTATTTTTCATTAGCATTCAATTTTATCTGATGCAAAAAAAGATCACAGCAGGTGCTTATGCTTATCAAATCAAGCCACCCATATACGATTGGGCCGTGTTAATATGAACACTTTGGTTCCGAATCAGAACTGTACATACAGAGTGGTCCATAATAGCGAATTGTAATTAAAAATGAAAGCATTTTCAGTAAACTGCTGTGATTACAATTTATTTTTTGCTTAGCAGCGTGGAGTGAAGTTGGATTTTAGACAAAAGCTTGCAATATTAAGTGCATTATCGTGGTTGCCTTGGCTATTGGTAACATGCAGCGATCTCGAAGGGTTCCGTGAGCCGTGACAATCGGGATAGAAACTGTACTCTTTGAATCAGCACCTGCTGCCATATTCATGGTTGCTTTCACTACACTGTTGTCGCCGAGGTGCTTAACAACTTGGCTTTATTGGTGTCGAACAGTTGGTAACTAGCGCTTCCTATGTAAGCTGTACCAGCTTGTGTAAGACATCCTCGAAGCCTTTAGAAGCATATGCCATCAATGCACATGCACACATGCATATGCTGCATTCATTTACCTGTGACTGCCTGCAATGAACATTATTTTCCTGCTGGATGAAGGCGATAGTGGGCCTATGAGAATGTATTTGTCAGGAATGTAGAATGCTTCCTATATTTCCTTCACCTTCGTTGCAATTGCTGCATTTCTAAATTTGTTTGCTTGAATGCAGATGCTTGTTTGCCCCTTCCACAATGCTCAGCTATAGGTTTCTGTGAACACACATTTGTTCACATTTGTCGTATGATCGTGACAGGGCTATATTTGTTCATATTGCCAAAACCACGTTAACAAGGTTTATTTTGATTTCTCAAAATGTGTCATGCGCTATTGTACTCTGGTTGGCCCTGCAATGCTGACGTTGTGCCGTTTCTGAAAGTTCTACAGTGCTGGTGCAGCCATCGACCTGTCGAGGCTGAAACCACATTTAATTTCAACCAATGTCCTCACTGCTTGGATTGTATTTGTAGATTCTCTGCTTTGAACCTATGCTCAGTTCTCTTCGTGCCCGACATGCTTTAACTCGAGTAGCTTTTTTCTTCGTGCCGTGTGCTCTGTTTAAAAAAAAACATTAAATTAGTGTTGCAAGTAAACATCTGTTAGATTATAACAAAAAAGGTTACACAGACAGCGAGCGGCTTAATTAATTAATTTGTGCAGTGAACAAAGCGCGCCACGAAATGAGTCGCCGAGCCTTTCAGTGCCAATGATTTTGACACCAGAAAGAGAAGTGCTTTGTCAGCCATAAAGTGCAAGCGGCGAGAGTCGGCGTGCCTGGCCGTTCAATGTTTAACAAAAACTGCACGCTATGCTGCAAGTGGTATTAGGGCAATTCCAGGGTGCAACCGCCATATGATTCAGTATGTATTTGTCGCCAAACACTTCTACCAGTCCTTGCACTATGTTATAGCATCAGGTTACCACAGTCCAGGCGTTCGCATTGCAGTCCATATTACACGACAAAAATATGTGGATCCCAATGAGCTTTGTGCATTTAAACCCTGTCAGTTGTGCAAACAGCAAGTTCCCATGTCAAGTCATGCATGCTTTGATAAAGTTTCATCTCCAGAAAAACTGTCCCTAATTCAAGCCATCATATTACAGGGTGGATATTAACGAGGCATGGCTGCATACAGCAGAATGTGGTAAATTTTTTTAGTTCTGATAATGTCACAAGCACCATATCATTGCACCATTTCTATAACTAGCATGGGTTCCTAATCGTGAAAAACACTGCGTACTCTCACACTGATAAATTGTTGTGGCCCATTAAATTGTTCCTTCCAAATCGGTACCCTTTTTGAAAAGCATTTCTGTGACAGGCAACTTTTTGTTCTTCGTGACATACACTTGCACCTTAGTCTTTTTCAGAAAGCATGCGATAAAGTCCTTTATAGAATAATGCCTTGAATCACACTGTTCTGAGCGGGATTTAAGTGATCCTAGCCAGCTAACAGCAGTTGGCCCATGCTAACTCTTGCTCATCCTGCCTTTTTTTTTTTTTGGAATCTCGGGCAGTCCCAAAGGTATCGTACTTGCCCCTTACCTTTTTCTTACACTCATTAATGATCTTTCTTTCACTGTTTCATTTAACTAGTCTTCATTGATTGCTATATGGCCTGCATCCTATTATCAATGTCAACATTCCTACCCTCCACAACAACCGTTTGCGTGCTTGATAATGGTCTATTCGCCAGTGTTAATAGGACTGCATTAATAGTTTTTACTGTCAGCCATACCCGTCTCCATTACAAGCTGATATGTGTCAGTATTTCCTTTGCCCTTGTATCCTACCCTGTTTCAAGCAAAGCAACACAGAGACTTCCATTATGTGGTGTGGTTAAAATGCTAGGTGCGTATTTTTACGCATGTGGCTTTTATGTGCGTGTGTCATTTGATCCTTATCCTCATCTGAAATGGCCAGTCAGATATGTTATCGGGCCAGCATTTACAGTATTCATAAAAGGGTGCCTCCTTCTCCTCTATAATAATGCTAAATTTCACATACAGTTATGTCGTCGTCAATGGAGTCAGATTACAGCTGCTGTGAATTTTGTGTGTGAATGTGATTTTTTTTTACAATGACGGCAGTGAAACGCATGGAAAAGCACAAACCCGTACTCAATATTAATTCATTCATAGAATTGCTGTTTTCCTTACACTAGTAACACGAGTTTTCATATGAGGCCCTGAGGAGGATTATCATTTTGGTGCATTAAAAAGGAGGCCACAAAACAAGACATTTGTTTGCCTAATACATGCAGCCCTTCTTGGACTGCTTAAATTCACATACACTTCCTGTATGAATCCGAAAAGTAGGCATAGCCTAGGCAAAAATCTTCAAGCAGTTAGGTTAACAACTAAGTCATTTTAACATAAGGTATGTTTAAATGGAACTGTGGCAAGTTTGAAAACCAAACTGGCAGTGAAATAAGCTTTACTTTGCAGAAGTTGTTGCTAATAACAAAAGCTAGCAGGTTCCAAAATTTTATACATGACAAGTGGTGCAGGCAATGGTCACTTTTATTTGCTGTTTTGGGAACCAGAATCACTGTTATGATCCCTCATATTTTTTCTGGCCAGAAAAAATTCTTAAATGTTACTGTAAAGCTATATGAGAGGATATATGCATGTATACCCTACACACACTTCAATGCTTATTTTTTATTTCATTGTATTTTGTAACAACACAACTTTCACCTTGTAAATATATTTCTACAAATTATGCTTGAGATAGCCACTATGTATGGTGAGTGCATCCTGTTTCCCTGAATATATGAAGTATTCTTTCCCAACCTCAACCAGGAGCCATACAGATGTAAGCCAGTTATCAACTCCATCATCATGTTATGTTCACACTGAAGGTAAAAAGCATGTATGGCCTTTTACTAAGTGCTAATCAACCACTTTGTTTTCATTCGCATGGGCACTTTCAGAATTTTTTTGAGTTATACAGACAACACGCCAGCTTTTTTTCTGCATGTGTCACCACTGACTGGCTCTGAGCACTCCTCCTGGCTTGTTTGCACTGCTGCATTCCAGCTTGTGCAATTCTCATCCATTATGAGCTAAGGAATGACTGCTAAAATAAAACTGGTCACCCGCTGTCACTGTGCAAAAAACAAAGCCAGGCATTTCAGCGCAGTGATAGATGGCTTGGCCCCTTTAATTGTCACCACACTGTGCTATTTATATTTTGGCTTTTCTAACGGACCGAACATCATTACAGAGAGAAATCAGTACTGTTGCAAGGTCACTCTTCTGTGGAATACACAACTGCTGCAGTTACAGCTGATTTTACATATTCCAAATTACTGGGAACCTAATTTTGTAGTGGATTTGGGTTCGTATTCGACAGCAGTGTGCAAAAATATGGAATTTTAATACATGCACAATTCAGCACACACTTTTTATATTGATGAATAGATAAACGTCTTTTGCAATAACAGTTAAGTGTGCGGACAGCAAGGAGGCCTGTTTACTTGACAATGATAACCAACGTTTACAGATGACAACTAAAGTGTGCATGGATTAATGAAAAAGCTACAAAATAAAGGCAATTATAATACATGTAAAAAGACTGCAGTGTGCTAGTTTGAATAACTGATGATTTAACCTGTGCCTGATCTCAGCTATGTGAATTTCCCTGTTCCAATTACAAACGATAGAATATTTACTGCTAACCTATAGCTTGTTCTAGTCCCGTATCCTTGGCTCCGAGAATTCGCAATATGAATCGCGCTGTCGTTCTGAAATCGTTATTGCATGTTAGTGTATAGCGTAACTTTCAATGGGGGCACTCTTCAAATATTAGAAGGCAAAAATCGTAGATCGTAGTTAGAACGGTTGCATATATGGGTGGTCTTCAGCGGAGTCTGCCGACTAGCGGTCGAACGTGTTGTGTCATGATCGCGGTGTGATGCCTTTTTTCACTTTCTGAAGTAGAAATAGCGCAAACGTTATTCGTTTCCCGCGACGCTGTTTCAGAACCTCGCCTGCGGTGTTGCAAAGTTTGTTGCGACTTCGTTCGCGGACGACAGAATCGGCCGCGCCGAGATCCATGGCTGTCACAGCCGATCGCGGTTTTACCAGCTGCTACGAAAAATCTCACAGCTAAACATGTCTCGGGTGAGCCACAATATCAATGTGTTGTGTATTCGTACATCAAGATATCTTCGTGTTTTGCTACGGCACATGCCTGTGCTGCCGCAGGGGCGGCACTGACGAGCGCGCCAATCAGAACGCCGGAGTCGTCCGCTCGGTCGCATGCAGCAAACGGGATCGTACAGCACCTCATCCGCAAAGCGCCCTCACGCGCCTGTGCGCATGATCGCAAGGACGCGTGCGCATGCGGAAAAAAAAAAAAACGATCGTACAGCGGCCTTAAGTCCCCTCAGAATTTTCCGGTGCCCACCACTATGACACTTTCTTTCTTTCTTTTGCACAATGCTTTGCCAGGCGCTTTTTCGTCCTCTCAGTACACTGGTTGTGCATTTAGTGGGCGCACACACGCACACACTGACTCAAAAAACGACGAATTGAAAGAAACGTAGTTATGCACACGACCCGCCGCGGTGGCTCGGTGGTTAGCGCGCTCGGCTACTGATCCGGAGTTTCCAGGGTTCGAACCCGACCGCGGCGGCCACGTTTTGATGGAGGCGAAACGCAAAGGGCGCCCGTGTACTGTGCGATGTCAGTGCACGTTAGAGATTCCCAGGTGGTCGAAATTACTCCGGAGCCCTCTACTACGGCACCTGTTTCTCCCTTGCTTGCAGGTTGTACTCCGCAAAATTTTCAAGACAGCCCTCAACCTCCCGATCTCCATTTCCAACGCACGACTACTCGCGTTGGGGGTGGTGAACACCTATAGGGAACTTCGCGAGGGGCATCTCGTTAACCAATACACGCGTCTCACCCAGACCGTGTCCGGTCGCCGCCTCTTGGACCGGTTACATATCCAACATGGCAACCATACGATGGAACGGGTTCGAGTGCCCGAACTGTGGAGACGCGCCTTCTAGGTTCGACCCCTTCCGACAAGGAGGACCATAATGACCGGCGCCAGGCGCGGGTGGATGCCCTGCACTGCCATTATGGCTCAAAGAAACACGTCTTCTACGTCGACATTGCAGGCCCCTACCACTGCAGGGGGGAATGGTACACGGCTGCAGTCATACACGAGGAAAACAGGTGGACGGCCTCTCGTTCAATGCACCCAGCTGAACTCATGCGGAGGAGGTAGCGATCGCCCTCGCAGCCTCCAATCCTGACTCTCAATTCATCCTCTCAGATTTTCGCGGAGCCTGTCGTAACTTTGAGTTCGCTTGGATCACTCCACTTGCAAATTCTTCACCACAGTACTCGCGACTGCGATCCAACCCATCGCGCAATCATATGGGTCCCCGGCCACCAAGGCATGCCAGGTAACGAAGCCACCAATGAAACAGCCCGCGCACACACTGACCGGGCACCAGGCGTTCCTTGGGAGGACCTTAACCCAGATCACAGTCCTCTTCTTTCTTTTAAAGATATTACTGAGCACTATCGTGCCGAATACCGGCGCTACCCGGTTCCTATGAAGGGAGTGGGTAAAGCTGGCGAGCGAACTCTCCTTAGGTTCTTTACAAACACCCTGCTGTGCCCGGCGGTTCTCAAGCACTTTGACTCTTCTTTTGGCGGCAGCTGCTCATTCTGTGGGGAGGTGGCCGACACCTTTCACATGGTTTGGGCATGCAGGCAAAATCCTTCTCTTCCCCTCCCCCCTTTTCATCACCCCTTCCCCTACCCGAGAGGTCTGGGAGGCGGCTCTGCTCGGCTGCCAGGAACTACCGGCCCAACAGGCCCTGGTTCGGCGGACCTGCGCAGCGGTCAGGACCAACGGTGTCCCGGAATGAGGGACTCCGCCTTGTATCGCAAGGGGCGAGACCCACTAGGGGTCTCTCCCTGAGCACTTCTCTGTATATATACCTAAATAAATGCTATTCACCATCCACCCTTCCTTCTTCCTCTGCCTCATTTATCCCATACCTTACGGCATGGTTGAGGTGTGGACCATCATGTGAGAGAGTTACTGCGTCATTTCCTTTCATCGAAAACCACTATGCAGACGAAGCCAAGTTTCGCAGCTCGATTTATTTTGCCACCTCATGCCTGGTTTAAGTTAAGCTGCAGGGAAACCCATCTGAGTGACCCACAATAGACACAAGATCCTTACTGGCATAGATGAAACCAGCGCTGTTAAACGCGGCCATTAAAGACACACAAGACAGGACAAGCGCTGACTATTGACTCTTTTATAGTTGGTAGTATAATCAGTGCCCATCCTGACTTTTCAGCTACTATCAATGAACGTTTAGTTGCGCTAGATTCATCTCTATCTTGCAATGAACCAACTAGCCCAACAAAAAAATACTACCCTTGCTGAAAGGGAGATCATGCAGCTCGCTAGGCTTCAAACCCCACAAACAATCTAATATTCACGCGAGTACAGAGTACCCACTTAACTCGAGCGAGAATTGCTCATAACCTCGTCCTGATATTAGTAAGCTGGTGCATAACAGAGGCGACGACAAAGGATCAGACGGGCAGAGCCGTGAATGCGCGTGGCCAAACTCAAGCCCTCAATCTCTGGTACCAATAGAAGAAAGCAGCAGTTTCGAGGTCGTATTCAGCGTGTCAGCGGCTGCAAGTGAGTGTGTGCGCAAGAGTGTGTGCGCAAGAGACCATAATGGATGAACAAGAGCGCAGCCAGGATGGACATGCAAAGCCATATCTCGCCTCTGTCAGAGAGGTTCTCATTTAGCGGTCGTAGGCGAATACCACGTGGTGATCCTTCATGTGGTATTCGGATGCAACTCAAGACCGAAGCGGCAGATGCCCTCAAAGGAGGCCATCCAGCCAATGACGTCGGGCAATTCTCATGACGTCGTGGTTCATCCCCTTGGACCGGCTAGCGTGACATCACCGGAGGTAGCAGATGAAAGAGAAATTGACCACCGCTTAATTGGATTAACCGCTGCGTCATGAAAATCGGTCGACTCCATTAGCTTGAGGGACTCCTTTGAGCGGCCTCTGCGGCTTTTGCTGTTGAGTTGCATCCAACTGTAGTTATGTCTTATGCGTAATTACAAAGAAGGAAACATGCAATCAAAATTCAATCTTTTACAAAGACACCGGGCCGTTGGGTGTCTGATGTCCAACACAGTGGCTGTGCGGAAGACAACAGACGCGTTTAGCCGCGCACAGGTATATACGTGCCCATAGTGATCGCACCTATGACATTTTCCATTTTTTAAGGTCTGCCTCGCGTGGCATTAAGAAAGCATTTTCGACGCCGCAGCTGCGGCTATTTCGTCACTTTGTTTCTACTGCGTAAGAGACGGCGCATGATCATAAAGATTAGACGAAGGAACAAACAAAAAATATAGAATGATAAAAAAGAGAAGATATGCCGTTGCAGGTATTGGCATAGCGCAACACACGCCGTGGAAACACACTGCAACGCAGAGAAAAACATTGCGGTCGTAGGCGAATATCAGTACCACGTGGTATTCGCCTACGAAATTGCGGAGCATGGGTTTCGGGAAGCGAGCCGCTTTCCATCTCTGCGGGTGTTGTGTGGAACTGCCTTTCGTGTCGAGCGGGAAAGATTTCTGCACATTCCGCAGCAAGCGTTGAAGTACTTCGCAACATGGGGCACATTACTGCTTTCCTAGAAATGTTGTACTCAACCATCAACTTTTCTTTTTTTTTTAAATTTTGAAAGCTATAATCCTACAGTCATCACTCATTGTCGATACCGGCGGGCTGCTGCGCGCTTGTGTTGCGTGATTCAGCGCACCAAGAGGTTACCGCGCAAACGCTTCGATGGGTGCAAAGAGGTCTGCTGCGCATGCGCACGATTAACTTCAGCACTAACCCACTCAGGCTAGGCCGAGATATCACGTGCTATGAGCCCGCACCTCTTTATCTGTCTCCACCTCCTCTCTCCTATTTTCACTGTATTGATATCCCCCCCCCCGCGCACACACACACACACACACACACACACACACACACACACACACACACACACACACACACACACACACACACACACACACACACACACACACACACACACACACACACACACACACACACACACACACACACACACACACACACACACACACACACACACACACACACACACACACACACACACACACACACACACACACACACACACACACGCCGTGAAGTGCATGCACCCAACCATGCAGAGCGAGCCCATTACCCCGCCTTTCCTTTCTTAATAATCAACCCGAAACGTCATTTTTTGTTGACCTTGGTCAGTGACCAGTGAACCTCATCTAGGTAGGAAAAACTTAATAATATTGAAAATGCCGGCAACCGACGGTTTGACGCGTCGTGACGTTGGCCAAGCGTCGACCCGGGGTTATGCCCTCCTCTGCACTACCCAAAAGGAGGGAATGAAAGAATAAAGGAAGAGAGAGGTGCCGTAGTGGAGGGCTCCGGAATAATTTCGACCACCTGGGGATCTTTAACGTCCACTGACATCACACAGCACACTTCTGAGCTGTGCTGTGTCGCCCGTCATGCGTAGTTCCAACTCTCTCGAAGGCGAGAGGTATACGGTTCTGCCCAGCCCTCCTTAACTGAGGATTTGCAGGGATACGCCACTAAACGGCTACAAAATGTGTTGGCACTGATGTCTGTAGCGACTTTTCTGTAGCGACTGTAGCGACTGATGTCTGTAGCTGCATCGCACCCGCTTGCTGTATAAGTAGAGTGTATTGATCTGCTGAGTCACTGTGCAGTACGCGTAGTAGCAGAAAGAGAACAATTAAGGTAATCTCGACATGTTTCTCGCAGATATATAAATGCAGTTGAACCTCGTTATAACGAAGTTGAAGGGGCCCGACGATTGCTTCATTATAGCCGTAGTTTCGTTATAGCCAGTGTTGGCCGAGCTTCAAAGGGGAATCGTCACTCCTTCGTTATATCCAGTATTTCGTTATAAACAATTTCGTTATAACGACGTTCGACTGTACCGCAGCTGGCAATGATCCGCGATAGCAAAACGCAAAGTCTTAGCCTCGGCGCTGTCGCTGACTGTGTGCGGAAAAGATTTCGTAGCGAGGAAGCTGTCGCGCTAATTCGCTGATACACCAGCACACTGTGCATACAATTGCTTAAGACAAACAAAACACAGATTTAGCTGCGTACGTATATAGTTTGTACATATTACTTCCCCCCCTATCCTCTCTATCCTGTCCCCTCACCTCTTTCATTTCATTTCTCCATTCTGCCTGCTGTCCTTTATTTCCGCTGCCCCAGCTCAGGTGCTTCAGTATCGATGGCAGATGCCGGGGCTAGCAAAAATCTTTTCCTTCCTTTTTACTATTATTTTTAATAAAACCACTACCACCACCACCACGGGGCCACCTCACTCGCGACCAAGGAATGCGTTCCTTTGTTGACAGCACAGCGTGTCTTAACGCGTGTGGAAGTTACACGAACGCGTAAGGCCGCTTCGCGGCATTTAATATTTACTTGCACTATTTTTTAATATGACAGTCATAATGGGGTCTACAGAAAGCAAGCTAAATTGTGTCATTCTTACGGGGTCATGTTGGCAGATCAACCCGCCCTCCCCTCTCCCTCGACTACATATAATAGGTTACCTTGGGCATCCCTGCAAAAACAAATAAAAAATCTGAGGGCACTGAAGTCTGCTTGCGTGCAGCTAATCGAAAGCATAAAAATTTCCAGAACGCGGGTTTTTCCACGACACCAGTACTCGAGCTATTTATTTTTATCTCCTTTTATTTTAACATTTTCTTGTTTTTATTCTGTTTTATATTTTTTATTTTAGTTTCGACGTCCGGGTGCTTTGTCGACGTCCGTGGTTGTTTTCACACCCATGTGCTATGTCGACGTCCGTGGCTATTGTGTCGTCGAAATGTAATTAACTAATTACAGTTCATCAACGAAATGTTTCCCACAACAGCATCCCATCACGCACTATGTAACACAATCAAACTTTTGCACATTTATCTTCACAGAACGACGCAATCATGCCGAGACAGTTTTGCTGACACGAAACACGGGACATAACCATCTAATGCTTTCGCATTAATAACAAAACCAAATACGTGTCTGGTATGGTTAGAAAAGCGTACATTAAATTGTGCGAAAAGCAACGTAAGTACCTTGAGCTCTTTTCGCTGCATGATGTATGATACGTTGTTTCATGAATCAATACGTTATCACGAACAGTTTTCAAGGAAATAGACTCGGGAGGGCATTGTCATTGCAACATGCTGTTATCTTAGTTTCTGCCACTGCATGACAGCGCGAACAAAGCACACCATAAAGCAGCCGGAAGCAAGTGCACGCCCCTGTAGCTGCAGCCACCGCGCGTTGTTTTCAGGCGAGTGGTATTTTCGGACCAGAGCCGATGCGTCTTTCAAGGACCTGCGTTGCTCAGCAACCGATTCTTTACGGGGGTAAACTAACAGAAACCGTCGGGCGAAACACTTTAGCGGGATATTGGGGATTAAGCTGACTAAGTGCATCGCTAGACAGCAGCGCACTTTGCGGCAGGTGTGTCAGCAGACGGCGAGCGCACATCTGCTCGGCCGAGACGATGTTAGCGCTTTTTGTAACAATTGTACCAAAGCGAGGTCACGCCGGCTAGTACAGTGTGTCATTTTATTCAATGTTTAGCCTAGAAATCAATGGCAGCAACGCTTTGTGCTTAGCTCCGAACATGCATACAATGCACAGTGCCCGAATGCGCAGTACGTGGTCAACGCGAGCCTGTGTATTTTAAGCAAACTTACTAATTTTGTGGCTCCAAAGAACTTCAAGCACATCAGAAAACCTTCAAAATCTGCGCTCCGTCACGTCACTCCCTGGTCCTGGGCTTTTGCCCACCGCGAGCCCGCTAGCGATTACAGCGCCACCTCGTTCGTTTGCAAACACGCAGGATGTCTTGCGGACTTAGTTTTCAATGACGGATGTGACGCACACGTTCAGTGAGTACACAAGGGCAATTTCCCGTTATCGCATGTGATAAAGCAGACGCCGTTTTTAAACCTAGTTTTTCGTGAGAGCTCTTCGCAATTATGGTCGAAAACTGCACCGAAAATTCTCACAGAGCTCTTCGCATAGTCATGTCACAAGCGGAGAGAGCACAGACTGCAAGTTTTTGGTCGAAATTTCTTTATATGGTCAAGGATTGAAGGCCCTTGACCTCGACATCGGGTCAGGGTGCCTCTGAGGCCCTTTCTCGATGCATTGCTCGAGCGAGGGCAACTGAGTACAACTGTTGCTAAACAGCCAGAAACCGCTGCTCGGGCAACAAAGAAAATGAAAATAGAAATAATCTGCCTCGACGGAAACAACAAGATGGGCGCGAAGATGGAGATTAGACGGACAGTGGAACAAAACAATCAAACAGACAGTGTGGGACAAAGACTATAATAGGTAGAGAGCATCATCCCCTTCGGAGCCGTCCGAGAAAGCATCGGGCCGAGTGGACGCTATGTCACACAGCGCTGGTTGCTCGTATAGAAGAACGGAGACAGACGGGCGAGCCTCGCCTCGTCGTCCACAATGAACGCCGACGTCGCCCATCGGGCCGTAAGAAGGGTGGCGGGAGAGGAGGTGCACTGGCGGCAGAATATAGGTCGTGCGAAGGAACAGCTCATCAACGCGGACACGGAGTAGCGTCACGTGCGAGCACTGGCACAGCGAGCAGACACAAACGCAGAGAAGGGCGTCCAGCCATCGCCGGGAGCACGATGAGCCTGCGGCAGAAAAGCTATACCAGCGTGTGCGACGGCGACGCGCGTGTGTGCGTGGACGCTGATAAATGAAAGGAAGAGCGCGAAGCTACAACCGACGCGTCGTCTCTCAGAACAACGGGCTGGGGCGGCGACAATGGCCGAGGATAAAGCGAGCCAATTAAGGGTCCTTCCCCGAGCGGCCGCACATGCACGGTGTGCATATCTGCTCCCGCGTGCGCTGCCGCAGCGGGAGAGGAGAAAGGATTTTGGAAGTGATTATGACGGCGGCGCTCAGAGGGG
Organism: Amblyomma americanum; assembly: GCF_052857255.1. Taxonomy (NCBI): domain Eukaryota; kingdom Metazoa; phylum Arthropoda; class Arachnida; order Ixodida; family Ixodidae; genus Amblyomma; species Amblyomma americanum. The sequence continues at coordinate 139,206,345 of NC_135499.1, read as the reverse complement.
AAGGGGGTGACTGAACACAGCTTAGAGAGCAACAACCAGCCGAGGATGCGGCGACGGCAGACTAGGTTACGGTTGCAACAAACGGTCAGTAGTGTATATACGACAAGAAGAAGAGCTCTCTGGGGAGTGAGAGTGAGGGGAGAGATCGTTTTGCTGCTTGGGGAGCCGAGCGGAGGGGGAGTAGTGCCATTGGCGGCGCACTTTTATATGCCGGCCTCCATGCACAGGCCTACCGCTCGCGCTTGTCGCCACTGCCTCTGCTGCTGCTTGCTGGTGTTGGTGTGCGTGCGTGCGCGCTTCAAGTGCACGAGTTGGAAATGGCCGCTCGAGGCGCTCTCTTCCCAGGACCCCCTCCCCTTCATCCCGCTTTCCTTTGTGTCACGCTGCGCGGCTTGGTCCTTTTGTGCGCGCGCGAATCCAAAATACGGAAGCCGCCGGCGCTGCCGAAGTGGGTCGCCGTTGTTACGGTGCCGCCGGGCAGACGCGCAACTGCGCGAAATGAAACCGAACGAGAGAGTTCACTGGGCGGAGAGGAGGGGAAGAACAAAGGCCGTCCCAAAGCAAAAGCAAAAAGAAAGGGTAGGGAAGGAAAAGAAAAAAGAGAAGAGGTAAAGAAAAAAACAAGCAACAGAACCGCTTGGAAGGAAAGGAAAAGAGAGGCAGCGCGGAAAGAAGAGAGGAGTCAAATGAGGGCGACGACGTGCAACGAAGGATGAGGACCACCCCCCCTGCGCTCTCGGCTCATTAAACCTCGTCCACTGCGCGCCAGCCAAGCCAAGCCGCTCTCTCATTCGAGCGCTCGAACGGGGAGGCACTCACTCCTCTTCGACGCTTTGTTGCGGTGCGACTGCAATGTTGACAGGGGGAAAAAAAAGAAAAAAAGAGAAGATAGAGAAGTTGGAATGCCCGAAACAAAAGGCAAAGCGAAGACCGACGCTCGCGCTTCCAGTGTGGCACGGTACTCTGCTCCCCTCGAAGGGCGAATTGGTCTGCGCCTAACGGGTCATTTTACGGATGAATCGGTTTTGTAGCTCTGTCGTATACGCTTTCGGAATAACGGTATCACCGTTCATTCCAGTAGTTGTGTTGGTGGTGGCAGTAGTAGTAGTAGTAGTAATAGTATAGCAGTAGTTCTATTAGTAGTAATATACTATTAGCAGTAATATCAGCAGGAAAGTTTACAGTAAAAGAAAACGATGCAGCCACTCCGGGACCAGGAGATTACTTCTTATTAACGAATGCGCCGTAGAGCTAAGTAGTATACACAGGTCTGGGAGTTGGCCCTACTAAAGAGGCGAGAGATTGAGGAGACAAGGCTTCCCCTGCCAATTCTCCGCAGCGAGGAAGGACTCAAAGTATGCTGGTCTCCGTATCGGGGTCGTTTCGCACGCTACGGCTTTCAAATACGCTCCTTTGTTTGTTCTTATACGCTAAACAATGGGGGACTCCGGAACAGAAAATTTGTTATATTGTCTTGTAAAGAGAATTATATTATCATACATTTCACCTTCTTCAAGTCGCCAAGCAGATGTGGCCATGCTGAGAGTGCATGTGCAGGAATAAAATAAGACACGGCGTGAATATACGTTTACGCTTCCCCTCGTCATTACGACACATCGAGTGACGCAAAGTGTGAATGGTGTGCGGAATTTTTTAAACTAAAAACTATCAATACATTCATCACTGCCCTCGCATCATATTCAACCAGCTTAAAACCATCTCATCATCGTTACCACCATCGTCATCATCATAAACATCAGCCTGACTACGGCCAATGCAGGGCAAATGCCTTTCCCATGTCCCTCCAATTAATACTGTCCTGTGCCACCCATGGCCAACTTCCTTCCACATTCCATGGCGCAAGCTTCCTAATCTCATCCGCCCAACTGACTTGCTACCCCACCCTGCTACTCTTTTCTTCTCTTGGAGTTTACTGCGTTACTTTAAAGGGGCTCTGAAACGCCTTCCGAGTAGAGCACATTAACTCACTTAACCACTGCACTGTGTTGCCATGAAAACCAGAGCCAAATAATGCTCTTCTACACGCAGCAGACGACCCACAATCACGCGTCAAAGATGGCGAGCCCTTCCCGGCGACTCTTTCATGCTCGCACCCTCCTCCGTCCCCCGCATCTGCGTAGACAAGGTGAGAGGTGGCCATTGTCTAGATTCTTGCAGACGTCAGGCAGCTACCGTGGCTGCGGCCAATAAGCCGCTTATCTCCGGCGGGTAGGCGAAGGAGCGCCTACCTTAATAATAATAATTGGTTTTGTAGGGGAAAGGAAATGGCGCAGTATCTGTCTCATATATCGTTGGACACCTGAACCGCACCGTAAGGAAAGGGTAAAGGAGGGAGTGAAAGAAGAAATGAAGACAGAGGTGCCGTAGTGGAGGGCTCCGGAATAATTTCGACCACCCGGGGATCTTTAACGTGCACTGACATCGCACAGCACACGGGCGCCTCAGCGTTTTTCCTCCATAAAAACGCAGCCGCCACGGTCGGGTTCGAACCCGGGAACTCCGGATCAGTAGTCGAGCGCCCTAACCACTGAGCCACCGCGGCGGGGGCGCCTACCTTCCAGCGTGTAAAAAGTGACGAGAGGAGAGGGAAAGGCGCGAAGACGCGGAAATTCAAATTTAAACACAGATAACTCAGCTTCTACAAAGCGCATTTAAAAAATCCTTGCTGGACACTATGCGTGAAGCGGCGTGCTTCAATATCCCAGGCATGCCGCAACTTTATTAGAGCACCCTTCACAGCCACTTTATGGGCCCGTCAGTTATCTTGCCTCCCCATCACATGCCTTGCCCATGCCCATATCTTCTGCTGATTTCGATTAGACCAGGACATCATTAACTCGCGTTTGTTGCCTGACCCATTCTGCACTCTTCCGGGGACTCAACGTTACACCTTTTGGTTTACCTTTCCATATTTCCACTGCTCCGTCCGCAGTTAAATATTTTTTTTAGCCTAATATCGAACGCTTCTAATGTCGAGTATTAGGAAAGCTACATACACGCTTGTCGCCTGGCACTGAATCGCAAAAATGACTCACTTTTAGAGACACAGAACTTCGACTACGCCGAAGCTTCAACGTAGCTAGTTTCAGTACTAATCGGTTAACAGTTTGTCGAACAATTCACTCCAGTTTTTGACTGACGCTATTCCGTTTTCTCGTAATTATACTCCGTTGAGTGTTATTATTTTTGTCATGCTGATTATTTTAGTGAGTCACCAGTTCACGGAAAGTATGCTACATGATTTGCTCATTATAGTATACAAGAAGCAATGCAGCGTGCGTCTGAATGCCATTTCATTTGCATCGATCGATAGGCGCGCGAAAGACAGCTTGCTGAATCTCACGCATGACACCTAACACTAGCGCATGTTACCTAGCACTATATTTAGTTGGCTTTCCCATTTCCCCTCGCGTAGTGGTCCATCAGGGGTCCTAACCCACAGCTAACGTCTGAACAATCGATAGCAACCAGGCTCTAACATGTCTAGAACGCGAAAGTGACGTTTGTCGTCCTGAGAAACATTCTTTTTAGGTCAGAAACACGAATTTAGTCGTCGCGGGAAACGAATTTCTATAATCCTGGTGAAAAATAAAATATGCAGTTCAATTGCCAGCGTGGGAAGGTTACTATCAGGTTAACGATATTTATAGTGCACCATATTTATTTTCAAAGAATATGGTAACGATGACGAGGAAAGCAATGCATGTGATTCAGGGAACTTTCTGTCGCTATGCAGCAAAGCATACAAGTGGTATTATTCACATTCTACATCTGTGTGAATGGCCGCGAGTGAGTGAGTATAAGACACTAGTGGTCGCCTCGCGCATTTAGCTCCTACCGCATAGTCATAGAAAGTTGTCCTCGAGAGTATATCAGCGGCAAGGCAGCCGCATATGAGAGCTGCATCCAAACCTCGCCAGCCTAGCCTTCTGCAACACTGCACGCAAATTCCGGATCATGGTGTGGAGCACCACTTCCTATGCACAGCGTAGAGAAGTGCCGGCGGTTCGCACGATAGCGTGACCGGTGCCACGGGAGGGAGCGCCATCTGGTGCGGCCCGCGTGAGAAAAATCGCGCCCGCCGGCCGCGTACGGTGCGCGTGGCTTTGCAAGTCACGCCATCAGCGCTGCCGAACGTTAATTAACGAGCTTCCATCCTCTCTCTCTCTCTCTTTCTCCCTGTCTCTGTCTCGAGGCAGAGCGCAACACAGCCGCGAATACAAAGTCTGCACCACTGGGTTAGCTTAGCACGAGGGCCAAGAAGTCGGAAACGAAGGGCCGGAAGAGCAGTAGCAAGAAAACATCTTCCATTTCGGGAGGCACGTCGGCCCATATCTACCTGTATATAAACTTTCTTAAATTAAAAAATAAATAAAAAAGAAGCGGCGTACTTTTATCCCCGAAGGGTACATGCTTGGTGCTCATGAAAGGGTCATTCCAGTGAGCCGCATCGGGTTAATTCCGTCATTCCCCAAGGTAGAGTAATGTTAGAAATAAAAGAGTAATTATTCATTAGAATCCACCCAAACACAGACATACGTGTAACAAAGGAGATCGGTTCTCTGCAGCCGTATGGCTATGCTTGGGTGAATGCTAGTGAGTAATTACTCTCTTATTTTCTTGTTTATAATTTATACCTCGTGTTTATTGTTCGCTGAGGTTGAGAACACGTTAGTTCACGCATTTCGCCTCTCTCGAAGTTAGGCTGGCGAGATCGGGCGTCGAAACTGTGGCCTCGCGCTCGTCAACAAAACGCCAGGCCTGCTCCAATACTCAGGAGCATCGAAGGAAGGAAACGACCTGGCGCCTTAAAGTGACGGAAGCAACGTCCTTTTTTGTCTGTTTGAATTTAAACAAGCCACTGAAAGGCAACAGCAAAAAATGACCGAATGGCAGGGTTGCCTTCATTACAGTCTTCGGTATTACTCCACAGTGCGGTCAATAGGAATTGCCTTGAGAAGTAGTTATTTGGAGGGTGGCATTCCAGGAGGCGGCCATTTGATAGGGCGGCTTAATATGTGAAAGTGTGAGTGGGGCAATGCAATGCATTTCCTGGACCTTTCTTTGCTTACAAAAGTGGTCTATAGACATTCTATAGACTTCTTATAGACTCTGTTGCCTTCCTATATATATTTCTTTTTGTCTATTCATAGTCTATAGGCTGTCTATAGAGAGAAGTCTACTAAAAGTGTACGGCCATAAATCTACAGATTGTCTATAAACTGTCTATATGATTTATATTGCCTACAAACTGTTCTCTAGGGTTTGTCTATAGACACTATATAGACTCTATAGACAAACGTCTATGGACAGTACACAGACTGTCTAAAGAAATTTTTCTAAGGGCTCGTCTTAAAAATGGTGGCCGGTGCGGTTTTTCGAGAGAAGCTTTCTCACCTCGGGAAGGGGGTGGGGTAGGGTAGATCGACGCGAGAAAGAAAATATACCTGTGTGTTACGTATCCCTGCGCACCTCGTTGGTGTCGAGCAGATCAGACCACGGTCGAACTACCATAGGAAAACGCACAGCCGGGCGCATTTCAATGAGCAAGCCGCCGCCGCGGTGGCTCGATGGTTAATGGTGCTCGGCTTCTGACCCGTAAGACGCGGGCTCGATCCCGGTCGCGGCGGTCGCATTTCGATGGAGGCGAAATGCTAGAGGCCCGTGCACTCTAAAGTTCACGTGCACGTTAAAGTTCCCCAAGTGGTCGAAATCATCCTAAGCCCACCACTACGATGTCTCTCATAGCTCGAGACGCTTTGGGTCGTTAAACCCCACAAAGGCAAACGAAACGTTTAAATGAGCCTCCAACGCAAGAGGACCCGGGACTTGCAAAATGTAGCCCTGCAGGGCAGCGACGTCCGGGAACCATGCGTGGCGCTAAAATGAAATCAAATTAAATACATGGAGAAACACGGAAAGAAATATTCGTCGCTTACATCGCCTGATTCGCATTCTATTGAAGCAATTTTGCAATTTTTCCCTTTGCTCGCTTTTTGCTGCATTTATTTTCCTTCGTATTTTTATTTCAGTTAATAGACTTTAACGAAATTCGAGCCCTCGAAATATATTCTCTCCGTTGATCGCTATTTCTCTCCATTTTTGTTCTCTCAGAGTCTCCCGAAATTATTTCCGTGTTGAAACAATAAGAATGATGCTCTTCGCCGACAGGTGCATTATGAACGATCGCGCTTTTGAGTCTGGTCGTCCCACCACGTTTATTTAATGCGCTGCCAGCTTTCCGCTCATAAAAGCATTTTCGTGAGGCATTATCTTTGCCGTATGCGGGAAGAAGGATCTTTAGTGTTTAGAGCGAAGGAGTAAGGAGTTTATAGGCATGAACTTCTCGACGCTCTTTAAAGCCACCTTTCTCTCCAATATAAACGCCTTGTCAGTGGTGCCGTTTGCAAGATTTCACAACGCATTTTCACCGTGAGCTGAGATAATTAAACGGAGTAGTAATCAACACACAGAGCTTCATTCAAAGCTGAAAAGCCAATTGCCGAGGCGTGAAGATTATTGCTAACGTAGCAAGAGAACAGCGAAAGAACGTGCGATACTTTCTCGACAGTAAGGATAATGTTGACTTTCAATCGTACAACGAAGAGACGAAAAGGTGCCAAAATTTAATGCGCAGGGTATTGGTCAAGCTTGGCCTGCGAATTGAAAAAAAAAAGTACGAAACTGAAAAAAAAAAGCCCCACCAAGATCTGTCTGATAGAGGGGCCGATTTTCTTTCTGTTCTTTTTTTCTTTTGTTTTCTGCAATCGCGAAAAGTGCGTTCCTGCTTTACAAACCGCTGCACAGGCAGCGCCCGCTTCTCAGCATTCTCTAGTTCACCTTCGTTCGCTCACTGGCGTTCATTATCGATGGCGCGAAGAAGAAGATAGAGAGAAAGCGAAAAAAGAAAATGCAGGGACTGGAACCATCCTCACAGAAATACTGCTGACACAAAAGAATATGACAAAAAAAAGGAAATGAAGGCGCAAGTGCATCTTAACGCTCGCACATCTGGGGATTCGAATAATGGCTACAAACTAAGGCCTATCGACCTCAGAACTTTCGCACTTAAAAAAAAAGAGTTATCTTACTACATTTTTTAACCCAAGAAGACTTATGATGATGATCCATTTTAATGACACAATGGCAGCTTTGGCCAAAAAGCGCCATGGCAAAAGATGTTTTCTCTACTCAAGGCAGGGTATCATCGCTTGCATAAACTTCCTTAGACAGCCTATGAACTGTCCATAGACTTCTGTCTATAAAGTCTACACGCTCTCTACAGACGAACCCTAGATAAAAGTCGATAGGCAATATAAATCCTATAGACAGTGTACAGACAATCTGTAATTTATGGCCATACATATTTAGTAGACTTTTGTCTACAGACAGTCCATAGACTGTGAGCAGACAAAAAGCAATATCTGTAGGAAAGCGATGTAGTCTATAAGAAGTCTATAGACTGCCTAAGACAATTTTTATGAGAGTAAGGACCCATTTTACAAGCATTTCACCTCAGAGCAGCCGAGTACCAGACCAGCGGAGAAAGCCTGCACCCATTGGATACCAGTGGGTACCCGACAGCACAGGTTATCGAACCTCGTACCTCCCGCATGCGAGGCGGAGGCTCAAGACACTAGGCCACAGCTGCTGTTTTTTTCTTCTCTTTATTGCCTGGCTTCGGCATAGCAGTAACTGATGCTGTTCGTATCGACGCTTGTATACAGGACCTTGTCCTGTGAGAACATACTGCAGGGCGTCTGGTCGGACAAAGTAGTCCGGACATGAGAGGCATCGGACCTCGAGGAGAGGCCAAAGCAAACCGCGGGGAAGGGGCTGCGCAGTTCCCTCGCATGCGCTACTATACAGTAATCACTGACCCCCCCCCTCCCCCCCCCCCCCCCCCTGTTCTCTAGGAGCTCGTGCGCGAAAAGAAATGTGAAGGAGCATGGAGTTAACCTGTGTCTAGTTAAGTGCGTACACTCTACGTCCGATCAGAAAGGCAAGACCTAAAAAGGGTACAGCTGTACAGCTGTACGAGTTACTCCTTTTAAGGACTCATTTGTTGCCGCAGCCATTAGTCCCTGAAAGAGCTACAGCTCCCCCGGATACTTTAGATGAAAAGCGACCATCAGCCATAGTTAGTCTCCCCAATGAATAACAGTCCCTCTCAATGACTATAGGTGGCGCAGTTTGTCCCATTTTGTGCAGTTGTAGCTCAGACCTCAGACTGCTGCACCATACGTGGACGCGGCTCTATAGCTTCCCGCAACACTGCAAGGGTTAAACAGAGCGGTAGGTCCAAGACTGTACAAGAGAGGATCACGGGACGGACGCTGGTCCCCTGTCCCCTCTCACGTGTCTTGGTCCTCCCTGTCTGTGTGACCCTTACTTTATACATGTCGCCAGTGACCATCAACTAACTTAAACCCCTACCATAGCGCAACCCTGCATTAACTGCCATCCAGGCACTATACCCGTGCTCATGCGTAACAAAACAATTCTTTTCCTTCTCTATCTGTAGTCTATAGAGATTACCATTTCCTTGCTTTTTTTTCTTTCTGATGACTTTAGCGGGTTTTATAGAAATGCGATGATAATCGCCAGGCAGATAACACGACGACCCTTACAAAAATTTCTTAGACAGTCTGTAGACTTCTATATAGTCTATAGACAGTCTATAGACAGTCTTTAGATAGTATATACTGTCCATAGACTTCTGTCCATAAAGTCTATAGGCTCTCTATAGACAAACCCTAGAGAACCGTCTATAAGCAATGAAATCCTATAGAAAGTCTACAGACAATGTATAGATTTATGGCCACACACTTTGAGTAGACTCTCGTCTACTCGCAGTCTATAGACCATGAACAGACAAAAATAAATATCTATAGGAAGACAATTGAGTCTATAAGAAGTCTATAACCCATTTTTGTAAAGGGACGTCCCGTAAATAGGGACAGCAGGCAAATGGCGACATTCAGTCGACTATCTATAGATGAAGTCGCGGTACTTGAGATACTCGGCTGCAGCATGGTACGGTAGAGTTAGTAAACGACTGTATATTGGCCTGCCACCGCGTATTTATCGCTCTTTAGCGGGAAACAAATTCTCTGAGTGAGCAGCTTATATCGGTGCAAGGGATCTGTGGATGCCCGCGGCTTCGTGGGAACCATCCGTCTTTTGTTGCTCGTCCGGCGCCACGAAGCGGCGATTTCACCTCGCTAGTCCCCGTCGGTAGGGGCCTCCCCTAGTGTTAGCCAGCTCCACCTTTTTTTTTTGTTTAGCCTTTTTGCCGCTTAAATTGTCTCTTGTGCATCAACTTGTATGTGATGTAAATTTTTGTAAATGAAAACTTCAAGTCGTCCTCCCTTAATCCCTGCACCTTAATCCGTCGCAAGACAGTCTCTGACGGAGCACTCCTGGTGCAAAGAAGCCTTCAGTCAGTAAAATCAACCAACAGTCTCCGGCGGTGGGCACCCCTGGTGAAAGGAAGATAGACGATGCAAGCGGACAAATAAGTTTACTATCAGGTCACTCTTGTCTCGAATGTAATCACCTGTTGTTAACATCAGGTGACACTATTCGCAACGAATCACCGTCGTCCAGTTTCAGGTTGTACTGAGCGTGGTTGTAGTAGGTGCATCGTGTCATTCGAAAGCGATTCCGGCGCCGTCGGCTAATTCATTGCGAAGTTTCTAGGAGCACACGTGTGCGTCTTAAATACATAGATGTTGAGGACTCGTGAAAAAATGTTACTATAATAACCTTAAAAAAAACTATGGGGATGCTTAAGAGTGGAATGCGATACCATTAGATTTCACATTTGTCGCAGCTTCAGTTGCAACTTCTGCTTGTTTTTGCGTCAGTTTATTTGCAATTGTCGGTTCACCAACCGCTAGTTTCAGTAGCAGGTATACCCGCTATGGTGTGGAGGTGTCAACATTTGCATATATATATATATATATATATATATATATATATATATATATATATATATATATATATATATATATATATATATATATATATATATATCCATTTTTTTGTTCTGATTTCGATTTTTCATCCAGGTGGCTGTCGAGGAACTATAGGTTGCTCACAAGCCGTTGGAGAGGTTGTGAGGACAATGTCACGTGACCTCTCTCGGCCAGTCAGCGAATTTCGTGATATCAGATATCAGCGGTGTTTTGATGTGACGACAATTGTAATGCTATCTCATTAAAAAAAACGCCTTTCCGACCCAGCTTTATCCAAGCGCCGGAAAATCTCCCGCGGAGAGCTCTGAACCTATCAATCGTTAGATATCGTACTAAAAATCACGGTAGCTCGACTTTAGCGCTACGTTCACTGCTGACCTCTTTGCTGCGCTACAGCCTATAACGAGGTGCAGCGTTGTGCAACTCGACCCTTTGCAGGGCGCTCTGCATTTGGACATCTCCGATGCTCGAGTACAAAAGCAGAAAGCGTCGTGATATAACCTGCACACCTGCGCTTGACGCCGAGTTGGTCGGGCGCGCCCTATTAATATGCAAGGGTAGCGAGGGCGCCGGTTCAGCCTTCGGAATCCACGCGCATCATCTATAAATTCACGCGTGCGCCTCCACCTTCCCACTATGCACGCAAAGACCTCATTTTTGTCTGCTGTCGTTTTTTTTTTTTTTTGCCCCATACACGAGTTCTAGCCGATCTCACACGCTTCTGTCTATCTCTCCGTGTCATTGTGATTCACCCGTCTTCTTTTTTTTTTAAACGCCAAGCCACAATGGTTATTCGAACGCGCTGCTCACAGTCGGTCACTTTAACCGGCACGTGCGAGCCTTTATACCACTCGCATGCAGCGGTCGCGCGGAAGCCTCGACAAACGGAGCTTCCTTTTGTCGGCGCGCTATCTTTCGTCACCGCCCAACACTCGCATCTCTCCACGCGTAACGGTGAACAGCACGCGCTCAGACAGGCGTCCGATCTCCGGAAAGGGTATACGGCAGCTGAACTTTCAATGCACAGACCACAATAGGGATTGACCAGCGCGCGCTCACAATAATCCCATACCTCTGGGTTCGCCCGCAGCGTGTACCTTCTCGCCTCTGACTCCGCGCGAAAACCGCGTATATGCGTGCGTGCGTGCGTGATAGGAATCGCGCAACAACTCGGTTTGGTGCCCCCGAGGGGAGTCTCATCACCCATGCCGCGAGGCCATTGTCAGTAAGCCAAGGTCGCCGCGGCGGCTGGTGCAAAATAAGCGAAAGAAGGGGACGTTATCGCCAAGCCGTCGCCTGCCGCTGACAGAGGCTGCAGGCAGCGGTAGCGTCGGCGGTGCTGGCTGTCCCTGTCGGAAGCGTGGCCCGACTTCGACGCACGCCGCATTCAGCGTGCGCCGCGAATGCAACCCTTGCGCGAACGGCCGCGCTCGAGCGCCTGTTCTCGTCAACAATGGAGCGCGGTACGCGTGTCGCCAAGCAGGTCCGGCTTTGGTCATTGTTTCACTCACTCTCTTATTCCTCCTCCTCCTCCCCTCTCTCTCTGTCGCTATGTTTGCTACCTGTTATCTCTCTTTCAGGACTGCTATGCCCGGTTTGTATTGAGGGGAAACTTGGCGTATAAAGCGACGAAGAAGAAATGTACCCAGAAGGGAGCTGTTGATCTCGTCGTGGTGTGGGCAAACACGTGGGCTCCTGTTAGGCCTCGTGATGCGCGCGTAAATTGCGAGGTTGCGCGCGTGTATATGCCGTCTGGTAGCTACGCACCACACGCACGTACACGTTTCTGTCCAGCGTGATCTTATAATATCGCTGGAAAGGGGGGGTATCGGGAAGCGAGCGCGTTGATGCTGCATGCAAATGTGACCACTTTTGTTTTCTTTTTCAACATTCGTTGCGCAATGTTTTCCACCCTTTTCGTGGTGGCGGTGATGGCGATCGCAACGGCGTGCAGAGCCTCGTGAGGCTTTCTTCATTGAGTTCCCTTTTATGCGGCTCACATTATAAATCCGGTGTGTGAATGTGCGCTATGCACCTCCAGCTGTGCTATTGCTGTACGCGTCTTGCCACGGAATGTCGTGTGGCTTTTTATGTCGGGAGAAGAATTGTTCCCTCGCTTTTTTTAGTTCATTGTGTGGTAGGAGCGAGATTAAACGCACTCTGGTGTCGGAGCAAAGATACAACATTATACATAGGAATAGACAGTGAACGAGAAACAAGCGCATGGAGCGAAGAGTGATTTCCTTCGTCCAAATGTGTGTCCCCTGTGGGAATGGTACATGTACGCATGCCGTAAAAAGCTGATGGAAAGCGACTCTGTCAGGGAAAAAATTAATTTCCTTGCATGCAAGGCGCACTGCTCGAGATTTAATGAAGAATTGTCATGTAATACCCCTTTGTTTTGGGCTTTTGGTAAATAGAAGCTAATCAACTTAAAAGCAACCTGTTAGTGAATTGGCTGATCACATAAGAAATGTCGGAAAATCCTCCATCGCTCCTTGGAGTGGTGACGTCTCATTGTATTATGACGTCATCATCCTCCATTCGCACACTCACTCTCCGTTTACTTTTCCTTTCCCCCTTCCCCAGTGTGGAGTAGCAAGCCAGGGTCATGTTACCGCCGGCCGACCTCTCCGCCTTTAATTTAATTAAATTACTTTCCATCACTCGTTCTTAAAGGGAGCCGAAGAGAATGTGAAGGAGGATAGACACTCTCTAATAAAAGCACTCGCGGTGTTAACCTGGTAGTCGACATGCCATGCTATTCCTGATGAGCGTGAAAAAGATGAAGTGAAGCACATGCACACAAATATCGCGCGCACGCATACACATACGGGGCTTTTACAGGCTGCGTCAAAGACTCGTGTCCTTCAGAAATTTCAATTAAAGTGTTTCATCTCGCGCACACACATACTCACACGGGACTTTCACAGGCTGCATCAAAGACTCGTGTCCTTTAGAAATTTCAATTAAAGTGTTTTCGTTGCGCCTCTGGATCACACCAGAGCGAAGCACATTCGCCATGTTAACGCGACAGCGTTGAGCTCGTGTCGCAGAAAAGCCAGTGTCGTCGGCGTCTTTGGCCATGAGCGAAAAATGGCGCATCTCGGTGGACAGATTAACCGCGCCGCAAGGGAATGAATTTTCCTTCCCTTACGGCGCGGTACGGGTGTCCAATGAGAATTGTGAGACATACGTCATTTCCTTTCCTTAAAACCAAAACAAAAGCAAGCCGCACTGCAAGAAGCGGCAAGATGCGTAGAAGACTACGTGACAGCTAGAGGCCTCAACTGTTCTACAGAAAAGTCTGAACTCCTGAGAGTGGGCCGACACCAGACTAAGGCGAAACTGGAAGTCTCTCTCGAAGGACAACTCATACCGGAATGCAAAATGATCCGCATCCTCGGCATGTGGCTGCAGGGTAGTAGGAAATGCCACCACACGATTTCCCTACTCAAGAAATCAACAGAAAGTGTCAGCAGAATGATAAGCAGAGTCTCTCAAAGAAGACATGGGATGAAAGAAGAAGACACCCTAAGATTGGTCAACAGCCTCATTGTAAGCAGAGTTACGTACTCGCTTCCCTTCCACGTAAGGACCAAAACGTCTAATGAAGAAATCGAAACCATTCTAAGGAAAGCATACAAGACAGCATTACACCTGTCAAGAAACACACCCAACGAAAAGCTCATGCAGCTTGGCGTCAACAACACCTTCCTAGAACTGGTGGAAGCGCAACGAAAATCGCAAATTAAAAGACTAGGAGGGACCTACACTGGGTGAGCACTGCTCGACAGAATAGGCTGCGAATACATCGACACAAAGCGGTACGAAAACATGCCTACCGAAATAAGGAAAACATTTTATGTCAGACCCATTCCAAAGAACATGGACCCCAGGCTCCACGAAGGCAGAAGGAAGGCCAGGGCAGAACACATTGAAAGAACACTAGCGGGGAAGGATAACACCTTCTACACGGACGCAAGCGCTATGGAAGTAGCGAGCGGCAGAAGCAAATACATAGGTACGGCAGTGGTAGTAAACAAAGATGGGGAACTAACCTCCGGGGCATCCACGGAAATCTGGAGTATAACGGACGCCGAGGAGTTAGCCGTGGCGCTGGCGGCAGCAAAAGGATATAGGGAGAACAAATCATTGAATATTCTCACGGACTCAAAAGAGACCTGTCGAAATTATACGAAGGGCAGAATTAGCAAAGCTGCTCTTAAGGTGCTCAGAGAGTGCAACCTCTCAGAGAGCATAACAGTCCAACATAATTTAATCTGGATACCTGCGCACGAGGGCATAAGGGGCAATGAGGCGGCGGATGGTCTAGCTCGAGCTTTTTGTTTCCGAGTCGGACAGCAGCAGGAGAGCCGTGGTCTGAGCGCCATGATCCTCGGGGAGAGCTATTCAGAACTACTCCAACATCACAGAGGGGTGAGATATAAATATCCGCCCCCGCATAAAGCACTAACAAAGGAGGAGGCAACAGATTGGCGTAGATTACAAACAGGTTCCTTCCCCAACCTCTTTATATACAACAAGATGTTCCCAACGGAATATAGGGGCACATGCCCGTGGTGCGGGGCCACACCCACACTATTTCACATAACATGGGAATGCGAACGAAACAACGCATTCCGAGAACACAAACCCCCGAGTGCGGAGCACTGGGAGAGCCGGCTCGTCAGCTGCGAGCTCGCCGTCCAAAAGAGGATGGTAGAGCACGCACGGGATGCAGCCAAACTCAGTGGAGCCCTGGACTGAGGGACCACCCTTTGCTGAAGAAGCCTTCCCTGCAGCGCAGCGTGAAGACAGCGACACGCGAAGCAAGCAAGAAGACTTCTGATCGCCTAAATACTTATGATTCAATAAAAGTTTTCCTATCCTATCCTATCCCTTACGGCCCGGTTCGGGTGTCCACCAAGATATGTTTTCTTTCCTTAAATTGTCCGGGCAAGGGGTCGCACTGAAGGACGATGGCGTTCCGTGGATCCCTTGGCAATGCTGTAACACGCTGTCGCGTCCTGCTCTTAAAGGCGAAGCTTAAGCGTCCTCTAAATTTTTTTCTTTGTCAACGAGAAGAAAGGTACGAAGCCCCCGCCTTACCCGCACCCCTCTCTCAATGCTGAGTTCCCCGTGGCACTCGGCCCATAGCTGGGTACAACTCAACAGCGAACCGGCGAATACCCCTAAAAGGACACCCTCTAACCAATGGCGTCGATCTATTTAGCAATCTCCCATCGTGCTCGCGGGCCTTTTCCAAAACTGCAGCCGCCGATCGTCGCATTCTTCGATGGAGGCGAAACGCAAAAGACGCCCGCGTGCCGTGCGATGTCAGTGCACGTTAAAGATCCCCAGGTGGTCGAAATTATTCCGGAGCCCTCCATTACGGCACCTATTTATTCCTTTCTTCTTTCACTCCCTCCTTTATCCCTTCCCTTACGGCGCGGTTCAGGTGTCCAACGATATATGAGACATACTGCGCCATTTCCTTTCCCCAAAAAGCCAAAAAAAGCCAATTATTATTAATAATAATTGGTTTTTGGGGAAAGGAAATGGCGCAGTGTCTGTCTCATATATCGTTGGACACCTGAACCGCGCCGTACGGGAAGGGATAAAGGAGGGTGTGAAAGAAGAAATGAAGAAAGAGGTGCCGTAGTGGAGGGCTCCGGAATAATTTCGATCACCTGAGAGTTTTTAACGTGCACTGACATCGCAAGCACATGGGCGCCTTAGCGGTTTTTGACAAAAGGAAATGACGCAGTAACTGTCTCACATATCTCAGTGGATACCCGAACCGCGCCATAAGGAAATGGCAAAGGAGGGAATGAAAGAATAGAGGAAGAAAGAAGTGCCGTAGTGGAGGGCTCCGGAATAATTTTGACCACCTGGGGATCTTTAACGTGCATCGACATCGCACAGCACACGGGCGCCTTTTGCGTTTAATAATAATAATAATTGGTTTTGGGGGGAAAGGAAAGGCGCAGTATCTGTCTCATATATCATTGGACACCTGAACCGCGCCGTAAGGGAAGGGATAAAGGAGGGAATGAAAGAAGAAAGGAAGAGGTGCCGTAGTGGAGGGCTCCGGAGTAATTTCGACCACCTGGGGATCTTTAACGTGCACTGACATCGCACAGCACACGGGCGCCTTAGTGTTTTTCCTCCATAAAAACGCAGCCGCCGCGGTCGGGTTCGAACCCGGGCTTTTGCGTTTCGCCTCCATCGAAAGGCAGCCGCCGCGGTCGGGTTAGAACCCGGGAACTCCGGATCAGTAGTGGAGCGCCTTAACCACTGATCCACCGCGGCGGGGACGTCGCTGTCACGCGTCGCCGTCTTGAACCATGTGTGTGCTCAATGGCCAATGGTTACGCCATTGTCTGTTAACGCAATGCGGAATGTAACGCTATGGTCTCGCTGTTGTCATTTTCGATCTCACCTCTTGTATTGTCAGCAGGGTTCTCGGGTGTTTTGTCAATCGCTTCACTGCTCGGCACCATCGGGACTGCGGCCGGGGGAGACGTTCCCGCCGTTCGACAGTGGTTTGAAACTGGCCTCCGACAGAGCGCTGTCGTCATCGCCCTTTGCGAATAGTCTGCGTGTTGCGCGCACACTTGTAAATGCGATGAACTATACCAATTGCACTGGGCGTCCTTCGTCTCGCCAGTAGGCCGTGCACGGCACGGTGCCTTGAGGATTTAATTCTGAAAGTGGGCGCAATTGGAGGGGCTCATAACACTTGAGCGTGGAGCTTCTGTCAGGGGCGGATTCAAGAAAGGGAGGGGATGTAGGGTAGCCTCCCATTCCACTCCTCCAAGCGAGAAATTTTACGTCGGAGAACTATGCTGAAGCCCATTTTCTTGGACCAAAAAGTCAAACAAGTACATGGTTCACATGGGAGCCCCCCCCCCCCCCCCCCCCAAACCAGCGCGAAGAGCTTTCAATTGCTAATTTGCTGTTTGGTCGCACTCAGCTATGGCGAGGAGCAAGACAGTCTACCAGAACAGCTTTTTTAATGAGGGTGGGGAAGCTTCTATGTTACTACAAGTACATCACGTCTTCCAACCCTGCTATTTGCCGCACTTGGCGCTGTATTTGCTGTTGAAGCGAAAAGTTTCACTACGCTAGGTAAAGCAGTCGTCGCGTAGGCCAGAGAATGACCTTGAACGACCTTCAGCTCAACCACGTTAGCCGTGTATGACCATATGTGGTACAGTTATGGTGTCGAACCCTCCTTGACCCCTGACCTTGACCCATGACATTTAATTCACCTTTGTCATCTGATCTTGAGTTGACCTTTGACTTTTGACATTGGGTGACCTTTGGGTTCACTTTGACCTTAAGAACATCCGATGGGGTGATGTGAAGCCACGTGATGGCATTCGATGGGGGTGTGGTAAGACCATGTGATACGACGTCATAGCCACGTGGTCGTGTGGGTATGTATAGAACGCCTGTCGCGAGCGTGTATCGGAGCTGCCATGGACGAAACTCAGACGCTCAGCAAGCGTCCTTGCTTTTCGCTGAATTCCAGGGTTAGCCAAATTAAGCCACAGCCAATTTTTTTCTTGCATCTTCAGTGCATCTCAACAAAGCATACGTTTTGGATAGCATACATAGGCTCTAGAGTGCTCAGCTGAGTGTGGTCGACCAACTCGAATTTTAAGAAGAGAGAGGAAAAAAAAACGAAAACGAAAGGTGCTCTGCGTTTACTGTCACGGCTTTACTGCTTTGGTGTTGTGGTCGCTTCGTTCAGGCATTGCCCCAAGGTGACGTATTAAAAAAAGAAAAACACATCGGGATTCATCTGAATGCTTCCTGTCGGAAGCGGTAGTATGCTGCATGTTATAATCCCATAGGTTTCAGGAAATAATGTGCCACCTACATAACATGCCCTTTCCTACGAAGCACAAAGTGATTCCTCACGCGGAAATGGCGAATTCGAGCTGTACCGTCGCGCCCGTAATACTACGGATTCTCCGAATCATCGCCTAATACTCCTAAATATATCGAAAATTAGGTGGAGCTTTATACATGTGCTTGAAAATACCGCTGGACTGCTCGCGCACAATCCACAAGATATATCTTCGTATTTTTTCTCGAAACGCGCGAGAAAAGTTCGAACGTGAACGCGCTCCGTACTAATTTGCCGGCGCTGTATATGTCTTCAGCAGAAGAGTTCAGGAGAGCGACGTGCAGATTTGAACTCTGCTGTTGAGCAGTATTTGACAAGCAGGCGTCGCTTTGTCGTATGTATCAGCGGAATAATTAGAAGAAATATTAAATAGAAAAAATAAAAATTAGGTTAAGATCCAGCAGCCATATTTTATAGGCTCTCCAACCGGACAGTTCTGTTCCAGCCCCAGCGAATGCCGGCACGAGCACGAGACGCGCGCCAGCCGCCGCAGCCAAGCCAAGCCACGCAGACGCCCAGCCACTGCATGTGCCTACTGTCTACAACATCCCCCCGACAGAAAAGCAAGCTCTTGGGAGGAATGACGCAACGTCCACACTTGGTGTGATACCCGCGGCTTTCAAGCGTCTGTAGCAGATGACCCGGCCATATGGCCCAAGCTCAGCTTAGTTGTAATGTAAAATTACGCATGTGTATCTTGAGGTACAGCGGCTTCTGCATATATTTTGTATTTTTGATTGTATACCTGGTATGCGCCATATTCAAGGCTTTAAAACACGGCGATGCCAACACAGCGTGACAGTTTGTGCTCTTTCAACACTCAGAACGGCAGCTTGCTTTCCACCCGCGTCGTTTATTTACACTAAGCACATGTTGTTTGTCCGAAACACATTTGGCGTGCTCGCAGGCACACACTGGACCAGGGACAGCTAGCAGTGCGAGTGGTAACGGCTGGCACAGCTGTGAGACTGATGTCAGGTCAGTGCTCTCCTTAACACAGCCA
Source organism: Amblyomma americanum (assembly GCF_052857255.1). Classification (NCBI taxonomy): domain Eukaryota; kingdom Metazoa; phylum Arthropoda; class Arachnida; order Ixodida; family Ixodidae; genus Amblyomma; species Amblyomma americanum. The sequence goes on along the minus strand of NC_135499.1, from coordinate 139,187,420 downwards.
CCACTAAGGAAAGAAACGCTCATAAGAACACAACTGCACAGCACAGCTATCGACTGTGCCAGCATGACGGCCATGGCCGAACCAGTAACTAGATGCCGCTACTTCTGCAACATGGCGGCGCGGCTGCTCAGGGGCACAGATAACCGAGGATATTTTGTAGGGAAAATGAGTGGAAGTGGGCTGTTTTACTCACTCACTTACTCGCTTAAGTATTATGTAAGTGCGTCAGTGTAAGAGTGGATTTTGCAAGCGAATTTTGTGCATGTGAGCTAAACTTGCCCCCTTGCGCGCACACACACACACACACACACACACACACACACACACACACACACACACACACACACACACACACACACACACACACACACACACACACACACACACACACACACACACACACACACACACACACACACACACACACACACACACACACACACACACACACACACGCACACGCACACACGCACGCGCACACACATGCACACACATGCACACACACGCACACGCGCGCGCGCGCGCGTGCACACACACATTTGAAGCTGACACATCAGAATCCTTCCTTCACTTCATGTTCATGTAGGGAAACAATATGTGTTTTTAGAATTTAGGAGACCTCCATGCGCCTCATTTGGAATGCGAACTTGATGGTTTCTTCTGTTTGGTACTCGAACTAATCCGAAGCCGTGCCCTTGCAAGCGTGTCACTCGTTCAGTGATTACGTGGCTAAATTCAGGCCTCTGAGCCGCACACTTCGGCTTTGAACACGGCTCTGAAATGTAAAAGGCCAATTCTGCCATTTCTAAGCAACAACAAAGACAAAAAGGCTCTGCACGACAAAGAAAGGCTTCTAGTACACGTAGGCTACTAAAAAACGGAAGCCTGAAATAGAGCACCACATTGACGCATGCACTGGTAAAGCTGTCACCCCTGAATTCGCGCCGGTAATGAGGTCTTGCGTTGCTTCTCTACTACTCTTCTTGAACATCTTCTTAACTACCTTCGCTGTTTACCCGGTTTACTTTTGTGAAATAAAAAGGCATTATGCAATCCTCTAAGTCGTAGCTCCTCCAGCTCTCCTGAAGCCTTCGTTCACGGTTATGAGCACTGCAGCTGTTAGTGCTCACTCGTAACAGCGCTTAACGGACAAATATGAACTCGGATGCTTTGGTCGAAAGCGATCAAAGAACCCGTACGAGACTAAATAAGCTTCTTTCCCGGGTGAAACAAAGTTAACTGCAACGCCATGCGAAACAAAGAAAAATGTATAGCGATCTGTCATGGACCCTATGAGGTAACGGAAAACAAATATGAATTTATAGAGAGCCGTGCGTTAATCGGTTCAAAAGATTTACCGAGCACGTCATAAGCACTTGGCTGCTTCTAATTACGGCTACGGCGCAGTCAGAACACTAAACGTAGGCAGAAATCAGCACGATAAACGAGAAGAGGGCTTCCTGGGCAACACGCGAGTGCTCAGTTTTGAACGCAGCGTACAACGCGGATCGAACAGATGCCTTTAAAATGCCGTTAATATTTCACATATGAATAGGCCTAAACTTATTACGTCTTAACGCTCCAAGCAAACGAGAAGAAGTAATACAGGACGAGGAGCAAAAGGGAGAAGAAAAAGGAGATGACAGAATGAATGAACCAACGCGAAACATCGCGCTGCCCACGGCAGTGTGAGGTGTCGATGAAGACCTTGCGCCTCAGAATTCGACGCCTAAACCTTTATGCTATTCTGGGTTCGCGCCGTCTTACATCTGCTAGCCATGCTCTGAAACTGAATTCGAGATCATTATATCATATCCCGAGGTCATTAGAGAACTTTTATGCAGATCATCATTATTATAATAATCATCACCATCAGACCGGCTATGTCCACTTCAGGACAAATGCTTTTGTCATTTAATCGTGTCCTGTGTTATCTGCGGCCATGTTACCACCGCAAACTTACTTTCATCTGCTCACCTGACGCCCTGGCGCCCCCTGCTGCGCTTGGCTCCTCTTGTTAAGGACCATCGGTTATATTGCCTTCATATTACATGCTCTGTCCAAACCCATTTCTTGATCTTGATTTCGACTAGGACTTCATTAACTCCCGTATGCTCCCAACCAACTTTGCTCTCTTCCTCTCTCTTTATGTTGCACTTATCAGTTTCTCTCCCACAGCTACCTGCACTGTGTTCAATTGAAGTTCGAGCTGTTTCGTTAGCCTCAAAGTTTCCGTCCGATAGAGGGGTACCAGAAGGATACAACTGCTACACTATACACCTCTTTAGAACTACTGATAAGTTGCTTTTCATTACCAGAGAGCACCTGCCAATTCAATGCATACCATCCCATTCTCCACTCACAGTCTGCACCTGAGGTCACTACCTGAACTAAATAGGTGTGTGCTCCTTTACTACTTCCAACGTTTCGCTGCCTCTCGCAAACTATTGTTCACTTCCGAGACTGCTGAACATTACTTTAGATTTCTTTATATTAATTTCTAGGCCACGCCGGTGTGCTTTGCTTGCCTAGGTCCTAGATTATGCTTTTCAATTCGGCCCCTGATTGCTTAGCAAGGCAATGTCATCGACAAATCAGAGATTGCTAGGTATTTTTCGTAAGCTTTCTTTCACAACTCTTCCTGATCTAGTTCTCTGAACACTTCCTGCAGACAGGCTGTGATGTAATAGTGGAAAAATCGTGTCTCTCTGCCTGACACCTTTCCTGATCGATATTTTATCACTTAAGTGCCGGACTACGATCGCTGTGCGACCGCTCCAGATGATTTCCGGTACCTTTATGTGTGCCTCTTCTACAACCTGGTTACGCAATGCCTGCATGATTGGTGAAGTTTGAACTAAATCAAATGCTTTCTCGTAATATATGAAGACTATATATAGGGCTTGGTTATGCACTGCGCATTTCTTGATCACGTGATCGATGACGTAAAATTGGCCTGTTGTCAAGTGGCCCTTCCGAAAGCCAGCCCGGCCCTTTGGTTGACTGAACTCTAAGATTAATCTAATTAGTATAGCTATTATCTTAGTAAATAACTTATAAACAACTGCTTGCAAACCGATCGGTCTGTAATTTTTCATGTTCTTGGCAGTATGATGATGTTAGTGTTCTTCCAAGTTTAATTTTTATAGAGATACTCCTCCTTTCGCAGAATAAGGACTCACTCTCTCTTTGTTGCGCTCTGCTTTTCTTTGACGCTGGAATATCACAGTTAGTACATAGCAATTGTAGGAGATTGCCTTTTAAATCTCAAACTGCTTTCAAAATTGTATCCCTTTCCTTATTATTTTTTTTTCTAAATTCAAATACGTTTTACTTTCCACACTTTTTTCGAAAATGTCAGAACAAACATCCTCTGGTTCCCTACCGATCTTTCGTGTGACCGTATGGCTCATCTGGCCGTAAGAATCTGTTGTTGGGAGCTGCACCAATCTTCGCCTTATCTTCGTTATAGGCATGTGACAAATCTGCACAGAGGAAAATATCAACAACGAAATCAAATGCTGCGCTACCATGCAAGGGACCGAGCTCCACAGGCGAACAAAACATTCAGTATATACAAGCAACGTCGACACCCCATCAAGGGAAGCAACATGAAAAAATATTACACACAACTTGAGGGCCAAACACCGCACCAAAGGCAAAGAAATCGAGAAGAAGGAACAAAAAGGAAAAACAAATTTGCGTTGTGTGGAATGTGGAGACCTCCCCACCCTCGGCCCCTTCGGCTTCCATCAACTTGCGTTTCTCAGCTGCTCGGCGGCTAGTCATCTGCGAGCCTGGCATCTTAACATTTTTATTTTATGCGCGCGTTTAGAAGCGCGGGGGAGGACGGACCACTCGGGGCTGCTGCAGCGTTGAAGCGGGTCGACCGCGCTACTACACGAAACGCGGCGCCGGGAAAGTGGGGGAGGGGGTTTTCGCTTTTACGAGTCCGACCCAGAATCTCGATACACGTCCTGCTGCTGCTCGCGGGAGGGAAATAAACATAACCGTTCGCCTCTCAGTCGTCGCTTTTTTTTTTTGCTCATGCCTTACATTTTCTTCTCTTCGCCTCGGAAACATTCCCCCGCGTGCAGGGACGTGACGCTGACGAGCAGTGCGGAGAGAGAGAGCGGGTGGAGAGGGAGAGAAGAGAGAGAGGGGTAAGTATGGTCGCCACTGCGTTTTTGAATGCGAGCTGTGTTGCTTGCTTTGCGCCCGTTTTCATCGCGCCGTTGTCGGCCGGCGAAAGAGCGCGCGGCTGGGACCTCCAACTGCTCCTCCTCCCGCGCGGAGGATATACATCCATCTACATCGCCACATCCTGCGCGTTCTTCACCACACCGCGGCGCTCCGCGACCGCTTTGCACATCTCGCGCGCGGTTTCCGGCAGCTGGTCTCTCGGACCTGCGGAGAGAATGCCGTCCTCGCCCCACGTGGACGACGACAGTCGCGTGTGGCCCCGATGTGCGCGCCTCATCTGACGCTGCTTGGCGGCGCTTTCACTGCGAGGTGCAAGATGAGCTCGCGGTCGGCAGGGCGACCGCCGCATGGCGAGCCCGATCTTCAAAGATGACGTCTCCCACAGCGACGAGCGCGCGCGCAACTGACAAGAAGTTCCAGCGCAGCGGGACAGAAGCGCTTGCATACGCTTTCCTTGTCTCTTCGGCGTGCGCAGCAAAAGGCGATGACTCACGAATGAAACTGTAGAGATTGCTTCCGCTTTCTCTATGCTCGCGCACAGGAGGTGTCGTGCTGGAGAAAGCTCGCGACGTGAGCAGAGTCAAGATAAACGACCGCCAAAGATCGTGCGTTCGGAAGGTGAGAAAACGAACTTGAGCATCTTGGTTGCAAACCTTCGCAAGGAATCGAATAGCATCACCGTAACTTTCAGTCGAGACTTATGCTGTGGTCTGTGCGGTCTATTGTTCCCCCAGAGACGCAGTTATCATTTCAGTGCGTTGTGAGTTCAATAGGACAGAATCCTAAATACGTGACATCTCGTGGTATATAAATTGGGATCGGTTGTTTCCAGATTAAAGTTATGACTCCGGGAAAAAAGCTAATGTTTCATGTGAAATGGAAAAGCGTAGTAACTGTCCCGCCCTTGGTGGACCCTAGAACCGCGCCTTGAGGGAAATGATGGAGGGGGGCCCTGGAGGAGGCAGCTAGGAGAATGTTCCGCCGTAGTCGAGGGGTTCAGATTAATTTCCACCTTTCGAGGTTCTTTTACATGCAGAACACAGGCGTGTTTGCATATCGCCTCCGTCGAAGTGCGACCACCGCTGCCGGGAGTCGATTCAGCGACCTCGTGGTGAGCAGCCGAATTATCTCTGTGAAAAGAGAGACACATGGTGCAACCGTGATACCGTAAAGCACTAAGCCACAGCAGTGCCCCCCCCCCCCCCCCCCTCCCGATAAGCGATCTTCCATTTTACGATTCTTTCTCTCGGCGCGCGAACCCTGGGCCCGTGTGCGCACGGCACGCAATGGCCAACCACGCGAGCAGGGGCACGTGGCTAAGTCGTCCCCTTCGGCAGGGACCGTCCCCATGCCAGTTTGGACAGCCATCACGCGGCGTTGTGCCAGCCATTAACAGGTTGACGAGCTCATTACCGGACAGCGTGTCGCCGGAACATTTTGGTGAATCAAGAGAGAGGCGCACTAGACCAAAACGCTTGCGTCAAGCGCCTCCTTGGTGGACCATTCCCAGCAGAGGATCGAGTCACAGGGGTGAAAGAATAACGAACACCGGAGCCAGAGAAGCGTGCGAGTTAGAAGCATGACAAAAAAAAAAAAACGAGAACAGAAATGAAGGAAATAACGTAGAGTGAAGAAATATGGGTTGAGGTGGGAGGCCATTGTGCGGGCTGCGTGCGCGGCAGAATCACGAAGCCACGCCAACGGAAGACGGACGCGCGCCACTCGTGGCGTGCCAACCCGGCGTTTGAGGCACGGTGTACTGCGCGCAGCTCGAGACCTCGCGGTTGAACCGTGTAACCGCACCACGGAGAAGGAGGGAGACCTCGAGACAAAGATCGAGGACTGTGTGCGCTGCTGCTCGAAGGCCTCCGTGAGACGATGACGAGGAGGAGGATGAGGAGGGGGTGAAGGGGAAAGGAGGACGACTTCGAAAGTTGCAAAAGACGGGGAGAGCCAGCGGCGGAGGACGGAGGGGAAAGGAGCAACTCGGCGCAACTACATCCCCACCCTCTCCTCCATGCTCTCCCGCGCGGAGCCGCCGCCGGGTTGCTCGCGGGGTTCAGACCTCGCCGCAAGAGTTTTCCGCGCTCGGCTAGCCCGACCGTCGGCCGGGGTCGGAACGCTAAATTTAGCCGCTTGGCGTGCGTGATGCTCGAGCGAGCGACGGGTCCACGTCGAGACTGCCGAAGCGAAGGAAATCAAAGAGAGAGAGAGAGAGAAATAAAGCTCGAGTCTCCAAGGATTCACCCCTCGAACTCCAGGAAAAAAAAAAGAAGCCTATACGAAAGTTGGGACAAGAAACTGAACCAGAGAGGCGTAGTACGGAGGCTGCAATGGGGGACCGGAGAGCGAGTTAAACGCCACGCAAGAAGTTTTAAGGTTGGCATGGCGGGGCGCCTACGGCGCTGAGGGCCGTCGCCTGCGTTGCACGCTCGGGCGGCGCATCCGGCGGCGGTGCAGCGTCGCGCAGACATGGCCGTCGACAGCTGCGTGGTTCTTGGCAGCGTCGCAGGCTCTGGCAAGGTCGCAGCCACGCCGCGCTCCTGAGTCAGTCCACGTCTTGTGCGCAGCATGGTGCAATCGGCAGGCAGTCCGTTGAACTGGGCCTGGTTGAGGCCACCAGGGGAAGGAAACACTGCTCAGTGCAAGCAGTGTGGATGAAAAGTGGATGCTTGAAGAAGCTGTACGAGACCCCGAATAAGCCACAATCCGCTTAGATCGATTGGGTTTGTACCCCAAGCCAAAAGTTGGAAATATGAAACTAAGGCAGGCAGTCCGTTGAACTGGGCCTGGTTGAGGCCACCGGGGGAAGGAAACACTGCTCACTGCAAGCAGTGTGGATGAAAAGGGGATGCTTGAAGCAGCTGTACGAGACCCCGAATAAGCCACAATCCGCTTAGATCGATTGGGTTTATACCCCAAGCCAAAAGTTGGAAATATGAAACTAAGGCAGGCAGTCCGTTGAACTGGGCCTGGTTGAGGCCACCAGGGGAAGGAAACACTGCTCAGTGCAAGCAGTGTGGATGAAAAGTGGATGCTTGAAGAAGCTGTACGAGACCCCGAATAAGCCACAATCCGCTTAGATCGATTGGGTTTGTACTCCAAGCCAAAAGTTGGAAATATGAAACTAAGGCAGGCAGTCCGTTGAACTGGGCCTGGTTGAGGCCACCGGGGGAAGGAAACACTGCTCACTGCAAGCAGTGTGGATGAAAAGGGGATGCTTGAAGCAGCTGTACGAGACCCCGAATAAGCCACAATCCGCTTAGATCGATTGGGTTTATACCCCAAGCCAAAAGTTGGAAATATGAAACTAAGGCAGGCAGTCCGTTGAACTGGGCCTGGTTGAGGCCACCAGGGGAAGGAAACACTGCTCAGTGCAAGCAGTGTGGATGAAAAGTGGATGCTTGAAGAAGCTGTACGAGACCCCGAATAAGCCACAATCCGCTTAGATCGATTGGGTTTGTACCCCAAGCCAAAAGTTGGAAATATGAAACTAAGGCAGGCAGTCCGTTGAACTGGGCCTGGTTGAGGCCACCGGGGGAAGGAAACACTGCTCACTGCAAGCAGTGTGGATGAAAAGGGGATGCTTGAAGCAGCTGTACGAGACCCCGAATAAGCCACAATCCGCTTAGATCGATTGGGTTTATACCCCAAGCCAAAAGTTGGAAATATGAAACTAAGGCAGGCAGTCCGTTGAACTGGGCCTGGTTGAGGCCACCAGGGGAAGGAAACACTGCTCAGTGCAAGCAGTGTGGATGAAAAGTGGATGCTTGAAGAAGCTGTACGAGACCCCGAATAAGCCACAATCCGCTTAGATCGATTGGGTTTGTACCCCAAGCCAAAAGTTGGAAATATGAAACTAAGGCAGGCAGTCCGTTGAACTGGGCCTGGTTGAGGCCACCAGGGGAAGGAAACACTGCTCAGTGCAAGCAGTGTGGATGAAAAGTGGATGCTTGAAGAAGCTGTACGAGACCCCGAATAAGCCACAATCCGCTTAGATCGATTGGGTTTGTACCCCAAGCCAAAAGTTGGAAATATGAAACTAAGGCAGGCAGTCCGTTGAACTGGGCCTGGTTGAGGCCACCGGGGGAAGGAAACACTGCTCACTGCAAGCAGTGTGGATGAAAAGGGGATGCTTGAAGCAGCTGTACGAGACCCCGAATAAGCCACAAACCGCTTAGATCGATTGGGTTTGTACCCCAAGCCAAAAGTTGGAAATATGAAACTAAGGCAGGCAGTCCGTTGAACTGGGCCTGGTTGAGGCCACCGGGGGAAGGAAACACTGCTCACTGCAAGCAGTGTGGATGAAAAGGGGATGCTTGAAGCAGCTGTACGAGACCCCGAATAAGCCACAATCCGCTTAGATCGATTGGGTTTGTACCCCAAGCCAAAAGTTGGAAATATGAAACTAAGGCAGGCAGTCCGTTGAACTGGTCCTGGTTGAGGCCACCAGGGCAAGGAAACACTGCTCACTGCAAGCAGTGTGGATGAAAAGGGGATGCTTGAAGCAGCTGTACGAGACCCCGAATAAGCCACAATCCGCTTAGATCGATTGGGTTTGTACCCCAAGCCAAAAGTTGGAAATATGAAACTAAGGCAGGCAGTCCGTTGAACTGGGCCTGGTTGAGGCCACCAGGGGAAGGAAACACTGCTCACTGCAAGCAGTGTGGATGAAAAGGGGATGCTTGAAGCAACTGTACGAGACCCCGAATAAGCCACAAACCGCTTAGATCGATTGGGTTTGTACCCCAAGCCAAAAGTTGGAAATATGAAACTAAGGCAGGCAGTCCGTTGAACTGGGCCTGGTTGAGGCCACCGCGGGAAGGAAACACTGCTCACTGCAAGCAGTGTGGATGAAAAGGGGATGCTTGAAGCAGCTGTACGAGACCCCGAATAAGCCACAAACCGCTTAGATCGATTGGGTTTATACCCCAAGCCAAAAGTTGGAAATATGAAACTAAGGCAGGCAGTCCGTTGAACTGGGCCTGGTTGAGGCCACCGGGGGAAGGAAACACTGCTCACTGCAAGCAGTGTGGATGAAAAGGGGATGCTTGAAGCAGCTGTACGAGACCCCGAATAAGCCACAATCCGCTTAGATCGATTGGGTTTGTACCCCAAGCCAAAAGTTGGAAATATGAAACTAAGGCAGGCAGTCCGTTGAACTGGGCCTGGTTGAGGCCACCGGGGGAAGGAAACACTGCTCACTGCAAGCAGTGTGGATGAAAAGGGGATGCTTGAAGCAGCTGTACGAGACCCCGAATAAGCCACAATCCGCTTAGATCGATTGGGTTTGTACCCCAAGCCAAAAGTTGGAAATATGAAACTAAGGCAGGCAGTCCGTTGAACTGGGCCTGGTTGAGGCCACCAGGGGAAGGAAACACTGCTCACTGCAAGCAGTGTGGATGAAAAGGGGATGCTTGAAGCAGCTGTACGAGACCCCGAATAAGCCACAAACCGCTTAGATCGATTGGGTTTGTACCCCAAGCCAAAAGTTGGAAATATGAAACTAAGGCAGGCAGTCCGTTGAACTGGGCCTGGTTGAGGCCACCGGGGGAAGGAAACACTGCTCACTGCAAGCAGTGTGGATGAAAAGGGGATGCTTGAAGCAGCTGTACGAGACCCCGAATAAGCCACAATCCGCTTAGATCGATTGGGTTTGTACCCCAAGCCAAAAGTTGGAAATATGAAACTAAGGCAGGCAGTCCGTTGAACTGGGCCTGGTTGAGGCCACCAGGGGAAGGAAACACTGCTCACTGCAAGCAGTGTGGATGAAAAGGGGATGCTTGAAGCAGCTGTACGAGACCCCGAATAAGCCACAAACCGCTTAGATCGATTGGGTTTGTACCCCAAGCCAAAAGTTGGAAATATGAAACTAAGGCAGGCAGTCCGTTGAACTGGGCCTGGTTGAGGCCACCAGGGGAAGGAAACACTGCTCACTGCAAGCAGTGTGGATGAAAAGGGGATGCTTGAAGCAGCTGTACGAGACCCCGAATAAGCCACAAACCGCTTAGATCGATTGGGTTTGTACCCCAAGCCAAAAGTTGGAAATATGAAACTAAGGCAGGCAGTCCGTTGAACTGGGCCTGGTTGAGGCCACCGGGGAAGGAAACACTGCTCACTGCAAGCAGTGTGGATGAAAAGGGGATGCTTGAAGCAGCTGTACGAGACCCCGAATAAGCCACAAACCGCTTAGATCGATTGGGTTTGTACCCCAAGCCAAAAGTTGGAAATATGAAACTAAGGCAGGCAGTCCGTTGAACTGGGCCTGGTTGAGGCCACCAGGGGAAGGAAACACTGCTCAGTGCAAGCAGTGTGGATGAAAAGGGGATGCTTGAAGCAGCTGTACGAGACCCCGAATAAGCCACAAACCGCTTAGATCGATTATGTTTGTACCCCAAGCCAAAAGTTGGAAATATGAAACTAAGGCAGGCAGTCCGTTGGACTGGGCCTGGTTGAGGCCACCAGGGGAAGGAAACACTGCTCACTGCAAGCAGTGTGGATGAAAAGGGGATGCTTGAAGCAGCTGTACGAGACCCCGAATAAGCCACAATCCGCTTAGATCGATTGGGTTTGTACCCCAAGCCAAAAGTTGGAAATATGAAACTAAGGCAGGCAGTCCGTTCAACTGGTCCTGGTTGAGGCCACCAGGGCAAGGAAACACTGCTCAGTGCAAGCAGTGTGGATGAAAAGTGGATGCTTGAAGCAGCTGTACGAGACCCCGAATAACCCACAAACCACTTGGATCGATTGGGTTTGTTCCTCAAGCCAAAAGTTGGAAATATGAAACTAAGGCAGGCAGTCCGTTGAACTGGGCCTGGTTGAGGCCACCAGGGGAAGGAAACACTGCTCAGTGCAAGCAGTGTGCATGAAAGGGGATGCTTGAAGCAGCTGTACGAGACCCCGAATAAGCCACAAACCGCTTAGATCGATTGGGTTTGTACCCCAAGCCAAAAGTTGGAAATATGAAACCAAGTGCACCACTTAGACCTTGAGAAGAGCAGTTCATACGTAGGATGCTGACGTTTCTTTACAATTAATCCCTAAGACAGTAATGGTTGCTCTCTGAGGGACTAGAGCTTGTAGCAGTGCAGATGGTCTTCAGAGGACAAACCCGCGTAGCACTTGTCTCTTATGGATTAGAGAGCCCTAGGTTTTTGACTGGCGCTGCGTTTGCAGCTGTAGGGTTTGTTGCAATTCTAGTGCACTCATGCCCAACAATTGTGGAGCAAATATATTTTGAGCAGCAAAAAGAGTTTACGAACTAAATTTTTCTTATATTGTAAGATATCACTATAATCATCAATATATACGCAGATAACCCGTCAGCAGGCTTGCATTTTTTTGCAATTAAAGATTTGCTATCATCCAAAGCGTCCCTCGTTTGTTTCCTATGGCGGTCCTGACTGCTCGATACGAGCGATAGAAAAACTAAAAAAAAAGGCTTTGCTACACATCGGGAGACTGGACGTTTATCTTCAGTATTTCTATAACAGCATCTTACAGTTTTTCAATATTCAAAATTTTTGTCTAAGACAGTTGGGCATGGTTGCAGCAGATTGTGTAGTGCGGCAACACAGTGTGACGGACGTCTCTCATAGCCTGAGTTGCTTTGGGACGTTAAACCCCCTTAAACCAAACCAAACAGTGACAACACAGTGTGACGGAAGCCTACCGACACTGAGGGTACCAGGAACCGTCACGAATAAGTCTTATCGTGACTGCGCAGAGCGATAAGTTTTGCTACCTTTAAGTCATATGTACGATTATAATGAAAAAAAAGACGCAAAGAAAACAGTTTGGATTCGAAAGCAAATAATGTGCTGCTTGCCAACACCTCATATCAACGCACGGGAATGCTGACTGTGGAATAAATTTAAGGGCGACTAACTATTAGAGGCGAGATGTCGCCCGCTTAAGGAGAAAAAAAAAAGAAATGGTGTAGAGAGAGCTTCTGTTGCGAAAAGAAGCGTACGAATGTGCACAGGGTTTCGAAGCGACTGTCCTTAATTTACAGCAAGGAAATTTTGATCTGTGCACCCCCCCCCCCCCCCAATACACGCACACATGTACGCACGCACATCCACAGATAGATTGAAAACCTCCCAGCAGAGCTTTCGGCTGCGTCCGCAAAACGGGCAGTGACAGCGCCAGCTTTAGCGTAAACCCCAGACTCCCTCCCTTTCCATCATGAAAGCTGTTATTCCAAACACCGCACGGAGCAGGCCACCTGGGGTTGTATTTGCGAGATTTCTTTCCCCCTTACATTCTTTTGCCTTTCCACCATTGATCATCCTTGCCTTTGATATCAGAGGCTGCGAACAACATTGTTTTGCTGGCTGTGAACTCTTACGTCACACACGGCAGATGCCAATGATTAAAGGGGCAAAAAGAATGAATGTGGAAATGCATCGTTACAAAATTCCGCCACTGGATAACATATCCACATGCTGTCTGAAATAAGTGCTATGCTCCACAGGCGCAACGTGGCCTTCCGGACATTCTTCTCATTGGCTATAGCTCTGTACCTATTGAGCTTATGATGAAGTTGATGAAGCCTGCGGCTGCGGTACGGAGCTATTGAGACGCAGTTCAACCCGAAAAGCGTTAGTTTACTCAGTTCTCAGGGTAAAACAGAAGCTGAGTGATTGATTATTTAAGCTGCTTTTGAAAAATCGTTCCCTCCGGAGAGTGTACGTGAAGGGGCGCTATTACTAACGTCCACAAAGGACCTCGATCGTACCGGACGGGAATAACGCTTCGATCTGTTTCCTACTCGTACGGTTACGATTTGCGTTTCCTTTTAAAGCGTACAGCGATTGTCGAACCAAAGCGGGATACAGCAAAAATAACCTAACGACTTCAGTGCTGCACTGAAAGAAGGAAAAAGAAAGAAAAAGAGATCGATAACATTTCCACCGTCGTCGGCGTGAGTGACGCATCGTCAGGCCTATATCAAACAGAACTGGCGGCGCAGTGCGATTGACGTCACTACTCCTGGCAACTGTTGCGTACAGAGTTCCCGCGAGTTTCAAGGGCGGAGTGCGGACGAAGAAAAGACGGACCGTGGGCCCACAGGATGTAATAGGAATGTTGTAAGTTACCGTTATGGAAATGTGGAAGGTATTGGTGCATTATTTCGATGTGTAGCAAAATCTTTCTTTTAGAGTGTTTCCATCGCTCACATACAGCAGTTGAAACGGCCATAAAAAAACCAATTGGGTACACTTTTGACGACAGCAAGAACGTTAATAGCAAAACAAAAGGGAGCCTGATGACAGGAGATCTGCGCATATATTTATTGTTATACTGAAATCTTACAATACACGAAAAAATTGCGCTCATAAAGTGGTTCCCGTAAAAAAAAAAAAAATGTTTTTGTACGGAATTGTTGGGTATGATTCCGCCAGCCAATCACTGGTCTTGAAAAAAAAAGCAAAATCTTTCTTGTCAAAATATATGATACTTCTGCATTTTCAACAAGTTTCGCTGCTTAACAGCCACAAAGGTAGGTTTATAAAACGTATATGTTTTGCCTTTTAAGTTCATGTACCAGAAAAGGCATCCACTAATGCTATATGGCACCCGGAGGATAGCGGTTAGTCTGGTGCTGTTCTTAGATTGTAAATGGGACAACCGCATTTATTGCCTCACAACACAGGAGCAAAGTGACTACAGCTGGCTTACGTAACACCCTCGGTTGTCCGTGGCATTTCTGCGTATCTGTATGTGTATTCGTCTGGATAACAAACAAGCTTGGGCTGCCTACGCGGTCTGCACATGCAGAGTGGGTCGCACGACAGACCAGCACACAACCAAGAAAGGTCGGAACATGGAAGGTGGCGCAAAATGAACTAGGAAGAGCGCAGAAAAAAAATTCTTTACCTTAGAAGTGCTTATACATTCCCCGAGTGACTGCTTTCTTTTCTTCAAGCACATGTTAATGGTCGTGTTGTTCATTCTGCTTTTGAGTCAAATCTTTCAAATGAACCGCGAACGTCCTGTTCGCTCAACATGTGTCAGATCATTTTATGCTGCTGCGAAATCGTTAGTAAACCAATCTCTGTCTTATTGGGGGAAGTGCCAGAAAAAAAAAAAAAAACAGGAAGACATTGATGCGATATCATGAACTCTCACCGGGCTATAAAAGGAGGGAAAAGTTACGTAAAGTGTAGTGCGATGGTTAAAAACGCAAAAAAAAGTGCGCTCACAAATTCGGTTGCGCTTCAGATAAAGTCAAAATTAATTCCAGCATTAAATATTATGGAGCACGGAGCCCAACCAGTGAAGCCTGATAATTTAAGCTGGGGGCATTTCGTCCTTGCGATTTGCTTGCGAAGGGTTTATCCCGCATTTCCTCGTTTGAAATAAACAGTACGACAGCTCGCCTGCCACTGAAGCGTTTTCGAGCTTCTCCCGAACCATGTGTATATGCTTCACCACGGCAAACAATCATGGACCGTAGTTCGCGCTCACGTTTGTGTTTCATCCAATGTGCTGTGAATCGCCGCGAATGCTCTGTGGTTATGGCGCTCGGCTGCTGACCCCAAAGACGCGGGTTCGATCCTGGCCTCGGCGGTCGCAAATCGATGGAGGCGAAATGCTGGAGGCGCGTGTACAGTGGGATGTTAGTGCACGCTAAAGAACGCTCGAAATTATCCTGAGCTCTCCACTACGGCCCTCATAGCCTGAGTCGCTTTAATTGGGACGTTAACTAAAACAAACCAATCTAATGTGTTTTGTGCCTATCGTCCTTTCGCCCCAAGCTTTCAAATAGGAATGAACCAAACCGAGAAAGAAATTTCATTGAAGTGTCAGATGCACATGCACCGCCACGCATTCATTCCTTGAAACCTCTATACCTGACTGCTTGGTTAGGTTGAGTAAGTGCAGGTTAGGCCTCTTTGCCCCAGCTGCCCAAGCCGAGCAGGAAGACCAGTACTGACGAAAGGATTCGGTCGGTCAGAAGAAGCAGAGAGTCAGGGACCGCCACTGCTGCTTTCGCGGTGGAAACCGTATGTTTCAACAGATGCGGGCGTGCTCGGAGCGAAGAAAGAAAAAAAAACAGCAAAAGTAAACACGCTCGGCTGCCATGAGGCCAGGCGCGTGGCAGCGTGCGGCCACCGTAGCCACGGGCCCACGTCCCAGCCGCTTTCCCCCCCACCCCCCGCGCCACCCTGAACTTCTCTTTGCCTCCGCGACCATATTTGGACGGGGTGGCGAAAATCTGGCCCGGCCTTTCCCTCACTCCTCGACGAGCGCACGCAGCCCCCCCTCCCTCGCTGGCCGCACTGGCTTCATTTTACGCTCCTCTCCGCTATCTCTTCTCAGCGGCGCCCCACGCTGGCTCCTCTTTCCTCCTCTCTTGTTACATCTCGTGCTCTCTCCCCCTCTCGACGCTTCTCCTCATCCTCGCAGGCGCGCCGCTTGAGCGATCGACATCCTTCACGCGGGATGCCCGGGAGGAGAGATGCGGAGGCTGGCGGCAGCCGAGAGATGCCGGCGTATCGCGGGGAAGCGCAGCCTCCGGAGGAGGAGGGTGGTGAGCGCGCTCTGCGGTGCAGCGGAGGCCAAGGAGGAAATTAAGCACGCCGCGCGCATAGCGGCGAGCACAAGAGAAGCGGCAGACAACACGAAGTCGTTCAGCGTGAGGCACACCGTGCGGAGAGACAAAAGGGAGAGGGAGACAAAGGGGGGGGGGGGGGGGGGGGGGGAGACGGAACTGGCGCGTGCCACGCGAGTCTGTCGCTGGCTGCGATTTGGTGCTCTCTGCTTGTGGTGGCGGGGGGAGGTGTTTTCGACCCCCCCCCCCCCCCCCCCCTTTGGCGAATAGCTCTGCCTTCTCTGATCTGAGAAGGAGATGAAGCAGGGGAGAGGGATGTATATGTATATATGTATGCATGTGTGAGTGTGTGAGGTGACTGAAGTGGGAAGAAAAGAGTTCCTCTATGCGCAAAATAGCAGAGTGCAGCGGAGGAAAACAGCAAGAGAAATAACACTGCGAGGGGGAGGATGTGCAGCAAGAGAGAGAGAGAGGGAGTGCACGTGCTCGCGGTGGCACGTGCATGCAGCTGGCACCGCTCGTCGAGCAAAGCCGGCCGCCGCCTCTCAGCAGATGCTCGGATGAAGAAGCGTTGACCCAACAACGGATCGAGGAGCATTTACCTCTTATGCAAGAGCGGTTTGAGAGTCCGGGGCCGGCACCCTACATTTCGGCGCGGTCTTGTTCGTGCGGGTGCATCGGTGGAGTCTCGGTTGTTTGTACGCATGCGCAGCAGAAGCTCTCTCGCCGTGGAATTAGCAACAGAGTGCAGGCGTGATTTTCACTTTGGGGAGTGCCCTGGTGTATGCGAGGACTTTCACGCCGTTGCATTGTGTGCAGAGGTCGCGATAGTTTTTGCATGCATTAGAACGGAAATATTTGTTATAAAGTTTCTTTTCTAGTGACCTAGGCGTCACGCAAACCGAAAAGGAAGAGACAAGAGGAAGGAAATGTCTGTTTTGTGGCGAGCTATGTAAGATTCATTATTTGCTCCTTTTGCTGTGAAGAAATGATTTTTTACACGATAAAACGGTTTCTGCGCGCCATTCAAATGGCGATAAGGATGTCGTGCTTTTAGGCTTTGTACCAAGACTGCCAGGTCTTTGTCCACGCAAAAATTCGGCATGTTAACTTAATCACTCAGCTGATATATATTGATGCACATTCAGCAACGCAATAAAATTCCAGGCGGGAATTATCGATGCCTTACAGCGTTGTACACTCAAAGCATGTTGATTGAAAACAATTCTATTCAGACTATAACAAAAGTAAGTTATTGCATAAGTACTGCGCAATGAAAGCATTCATTTTGCCGGTTCCTATTATGCAGAGCGCGACGATAAAAACGAAAATATATTTGATGAGGTGGGTAAACATTTTTCTTATCCTGTTTTCTAATAAGACAAAGATTCTATACGAGCCCTATGTATAAGGCTTTCTTTATTTGACAGTATGCAACACTCAGGCGAAGAGAAAAGGGCATATATTTGTCTATTCTTTAAGATTAAGCACTTTTTAAAATATAACACCAAATTCAAGTGAAGTTGATATAGACTTCGGTGAGGGCAAAATACCACGGGTTACGAAACAGCGCTTACATAACTATTAACCATGCTTTGAACTATAACCGCAGCAGTGCGATAACGGCGACGTACTGAGCTTCGTGCGTCATTGCTCTGGCTTCCGGAACAGGGACGACATTGAATCGGCGCGCGAAAAACACCGTGTGCACTGTCGAAAGAGCGGAACTCGCCGCTTGTTCGATCGGCGCAGCTGCGCCATGTTTACGCGCTGCTCTTGAACTTCCGCGCTATGCGCGCACACTCGAACCAACCTCGTCCTGTGACGAGAGCGAACAACGACTCTATTCAAAAGAGAGAGAGAAAAAAAGGGGTGCGATGGCGAGTCTGATTCGCGCACATTCGTATATAGTGTATATATCGTTCGTTCGCCGGCATCCGCAGTTTCCTGCCGTAAAGGCCGCTCGCTGCGGCTGCCTCGTCGACTGTTTGCGGTTGCTGCCAAGCCTGACAGTTGGTTCTATGACCTTGCACAGCTGCAGGTGTTTGCTTCACCCTTTCGGCTTCAAATGACGGAGAGTGTGTTTGTTGCTTTTTTTTCAGCCTTCTAAAAATACGGCGCAACCAAGTGTAAGAATGCTTACCGTCATCTATTATTGTGTCTACAGTCGCGAACAAGTGAATTTTCTTCTCATCTCTTTCGGGCTTGCGCAATGCTTTTCTTTTTCCTGTTAATGCATGTTGAGCATAATGTCGCGATGGCAAGCATTAAATCAGAAACCGGTCTCTGCTGTGCTTCGCTCGCTTGAGGCTTTCGAGGACAGAAACTAATGCGCACAAAGAGAAAGCTGTTTCAGGAACGAGGTTCGAAAGTTGGAACACTAACGATGGCAGTAATAGACGGAGACTATGAACAAGTCATGCCAGCGCCAACGAAGCTAAACAGGTAGTGTGACGCTAGGACTGGGTATTGAAGCACCTGTCCCGCGTTTGCACACTTCTCAGCAGATTGCACCTGTGAGCAGCGCTCTCTGGAAAGGTGACGCCTACAAGTCGTAAATTATCCGACAAATGAAACAACCCTCTTCCGGCAAATGGGCGCACTTTACGCTCCACTAATAGGATTTTGTGCCCTAATGAGATATGGGACTTCGTGTCAGCGATGGTACGCGCCTCTGTGAACACAGCCAACCTTAAGCATCCAACTGTGCTCGCAGGGAAACAATAGCCGTTAGCTACGCGGGGTCGGAGCCCTCAGCAAGGAGAGATGGGAAACGATTGGCGCAATTTCGGTACAAAATTGTCGAAAATGAAAAGACTAAAAGAAGAGAGGATTTTGCCGGACGCCATGAAACAGATACCGGACCACGTGTAACCGAAATGCGAGCAAGATTGCCGCCCGGTCTCCCCACTCGTTCCACTGCAAAAGTCGCAGTTGTAAAACCTCTTTAAAAAGTGGCGTTGCCCATTTTTCCAGTCTTGAGACCGACGGCTGCAGCTTACGGGCAACCAAACGCGTGAAATATTAAAAGGTAGGGTCATCCAATTTCCTGCACGGTGTTTAGACTGGTGAATCTACAGTGCGCGTACATGGACAACGTGTGTTGCCCAATCTGTAGCCAGGAGGCTGACGCCAGGAGGATGACTGAGCGAGCAGCTGTTTGCAGACCGCGTTTGTAGCCTGCTGCGAATGTGTCCTCAAAGCTCCGGCATTTAACGACGACGTTCTGTCGGAGCGCAACTGGAGTAGCGAGTACTTCAGGTTGTGTTAAGACGAGCTCTGGTAATGCAAGGGGGAAATTCAGATATGTGCATTGTTATTAACAGCATAAATAGCGAATGGCTTCAACAGCCAAGGGCGCAAGCACAATTGCAGCTGTTTGTGCTTCACGCGCCGTGGTGGCTTAGCGAATGTGGCGTGATCCTTCTGAGCACTTCTATAGCTAAGCGCGGCGGCCATATTGAGATAGACGCGAAATGCAAAAAGAAGAACTCGTGTGATGAAGCTTCAGTACGTGATAAGGAGCCTTATGATTGATAACGTTCTACCAAAACTGTATCATATATCATATATATATACAATACTAACTGTATCATATATATACTTTCTACAACGGCGAAGCTAGTAACTCTCAGCGTTGTTTTGGGGCGTTAAGATTATCATTTTTTTAACTTTCAATTCGGCATTCCAGCTCTCAGCTTAAAAATGTCGCATTCGATTGTTGAAGTATCAAGGTGTGCAAACAAAATTCCGTATTGAACTATCTGTCGGCTGAGCATCGTACCGTTTCTGCGCTTGCGTCTTTCAGAGCATCATTGCATCAAGCCGGATGGAAGAAAAATACAGCTTTCTTTACACTGTCCTTGGTCCCCCGCTCAGGGCATTGTCGTCACGTGTCGTAGACGACGCGCTCACCCGATGGTCGTACAGAACCTTCAAAAAAAATTCAACGGACAGTTCATACACCGATCATACACTGTTCGTAGCAGAAATTTCGACAAAGGAACATTCGAAGATGTGCCCGAGGTGTGACGGGTCCACGTGTGCCTGGGAGTGACTCTTCAGAATGTTCCGTCTTCGGTCACATGATCAGAGGGCATACCTTGTGAGGATTCTTTTCTCGTTCCACTATTTGCGCCCTGTTACAGGGGGCACTGGCTTATGTCATTGGGAATGGTAGCCAGCATGCAGAGTCGGGAGGCGGGTCTGGTTCCAAGGACTGAAGCTACCAGAGACATAGCGACAGGTGAATTAATCTAAATAAGAACAGCCGCAAAGAGAAACTGGATGACACTTAACCTACCCTTCAGAGCACAATGCGATATCATTAGAGATCTCTACCTCGAAAGTACTCCTTCTCTTTCATAGCCTTCACAGACAGCTGGAGTTCTCATACCACTACTGTCGCAGCGGTACCGCGGTAAAGCATTGCAACACTGCCTCGGCAGGTGGCTGCTTCAAACACAGCCACAGGTGGGGCTTGTGAGACTCAAGTTGCTCTTTCAGAGCAACCTGTCGCGACAAATCATTAATTTAGCTGCAATCATTAATTTAATTGCCAGCATGAGCAGTTCGCTCACAGTCCGGTGGGAGGTTGCCACCTGCCATGGTGAGCAGGTAGTGATGACGTCAGAAGGTTACGTGATCTAGTTGGCAGGAGGGGCACCTGCTTTTTCGCTCAGGACGCCAGCAACGCCGACGGTGGATTTTGTGGACAACGGGTGCATTAACGGTACCGCATGAAAATACAGAGCTATGAGACCTGGGAGTCCAGTGCAGCCACCACTGACCCGCGATATATTAGTGGTGCGGGAGAGACCCAAACTAGGGTTTCAATCTACTCTGCCTCTTCAAGGAATGAGGCCATCAATGCCAAGGGGATAAGGGAATGAATCCAGATAAGAAATGCCACACAATACAGCCCTGTGTGGACCTGGGAGCCCGGTACAGGTACTACTTTCCCTTCAGGACAGCGGCTAACAGTTCCAAAGGGGCAACTGAATGAATAATCCAGAAGAAAATCGTCACAAAATACAGCCCTGTGTGCAGCTCGACGCCCAGTGCAGCAATCACTGCCCCTTCAAGGACGGTGAAAAACCAGTGACAAAGGTGCGAGGGAATCAACCCTCAAGAGAATCCTCACAAAATACGGACCTATGTGGGCCTGGGTGCCTAGTGCAGCCACCACTGCCCGTTCAGACACCAAGGCCATCTGTGACAAAAGGGCAAGTGAATAAATCCAGAAAAGAATCGTCACAAAATGCAGCCGTGTGCTGAGCTGGGAGTCCCTTAAACGACTCCGACCATCAGTGCCAAAGGGGCAACTGAATGAACCCAGAAGAGTATCGTCACAGCATGTAGACCTAAGAGGACCTGCGAGTCCAGTGCAGTCACCACTGTCTCTTGAAGGACTGCGGCCATCAACGCCAAAGGGGCAGCTGAATGAACGCAGAAGAGAACTGTCACAAAATACAGGCCTATGCAGACCTGGGAGTGCAGTACAGGCGCCACTGTTCCTTGAAGGACTGAGGTCATGAGAGCCAAAGGCTCAAGTGAACGGTTCCAGTGAAGAATAGGCACAAATCACAGCCCAGTGTGGAACTAGGAGTCCGATCCAGGTACCAGTGCTCCTTCAAGGATTGCGGCCATGTGTGCCAAAGGCACAAGTGAATGGTTTAGAACAGAATCGTCACAAAATACAGCCCTGTGCTGACCTGGGAGTCCAGTGCAGTCCCTACTGTCCCTTCAAGGACTGCGGCCATCAGTGCCAAAGGGGCAACTGAATGAACCCAGAAGAGAATCGTCACAAAATTTAGATCTATGCGGACCTGGGAGTCCAGTGCAGTCACTACTGTCCCTTCAAGGACTGCGGCCATCAGTGCCAAAGGGGCAACTGAATGAACCCAGAAGAGAATCGTCACAAAATTTAGATCTATGCGGACCTGGGAGTCCAGTGCAGTCACTACTGTCCCTTCAAGGACTGCGGCCATCAGTGCCAAAGGGGCCACTGAATGAACCCAGAAGAGAATCGTCACAAAATGTAGATCTATGTGGACCTGGGAGTCCAGTGCAGTCACCACTGTCCCTTCAAGGACTGCGGCCATGAATGCCAAAGGGGCAACTGAATGAACCCAGAAGAGTATCGTCACAGCATGTAGACCTAAGAGGACCTGCGAGTCCAGTGCAGTCACCACTGTCTCTTGAAGGACTGCGGCCATCAACGCCAAAGGGGCAGCTGAATGAACGCAGAAGAGAACTGTCACAAAATACAGGCCTATGCGGACCTGGGAGTGCAGTACAGGCACCACTGTTCCTTTAAGGACTGAGGTCACGAGTGCCAAAGGGGCAAGTGAACGAATCCAGTGAAGAATAGGCACAAATTACAGCTCAGTGTGGACCTAGGAGTCTGGTCTAGGTACCACTGCCCCTTCAAGGACTGCGGCCATCTGTGCCAAAGGGGCAAGTGAATGATTCAGAATAGAATCGTCACAAAATACATCCCTGTGCTGAGCTGGGAGTCTAATTCAGCCACCACTGTCCCTTCATGAACTGCGGCCATCACTGTGAAATGAGGAAGTGAATTAATTAAGAAAAAAATCGCCACAAAATTGACCCCTGTGGGAACCTGGGAGTCCAGTGCAGTCACCACTGTCCCTTGAAGGACTGCAGTCATCAGTGCCAAAGGGGCAACTGAATGAACCCAGAAGAGAACTGTCCGAAAATGTAGATTTATGCGGACCTGGGAGTGCAGGACAGGCCTCACTGTTCCTTGAAGGAGTGAAGTCATGAGTGCCAAAGGGGTAAGTGAACGAATCCAAAAAACAATCACCACAATATGCGGCCCTGTGCTGAGCTGTTAGCTCTATGCGCTTGGTGCCGAGTCTGTACAGCAGGGGTTTCTCGGTACATTTTTGGTGAGTACACTCGCGCACAGTTGAACTGGGCAACGAGGAGGCGGTCACGTAGAACGTTACAGCTTATCTTATGTGCTGCCCAGATTACAATGTGGAGAGGTGTGTCCTACTCGCTCCCTTTGAGGGGGCAGGAGCGCCACACAGTTCACTTCAAGACATTATTTACCTGCGAGGAAACCACTATTATAGGAAGGACGCTTTCCGCCTTATACTAAAATTCCTTCAATACTAATTTCCACTGCATATAAAGACAGCAGCAGTAATGGGCGCTACGTTTATAGGCGTTCAATGGGACGCCAGGGTAAATGGGGGCTTACGATCCTCTGTATCACCCGCATAATCAGCGCGTGTAGAACTCCACATATACCAAACCACACACCAAAACCAACAGGAACGATTGATGCGAGCACCTGAAACTGAGGGAAACTCTTCTATTAAGAGAACAACTTCGTCTATGTTCGGCTCGTTATCACGGGAAAACGAGAGATCATTAAGTGTAACCTAATACCTCGAGCTCGTTACCCAAAATATGAAAACAACGAACGACGCCACTATTCAGAATACTCATATACAGCAGTTCTAAGAACAGAGGGAAGAGCGACGGAGATAATGGGCGGCCTGTTTTCACCGAGGACAGAATAGACACTGGTTGTGAAAAACAACCATTGAAGATCCAGCGCGCCGAGGAGTTATTGCGACAAACGCCATTGCAGGGTGGATTACCAGTACTACTAATTCTCCTGACAGTTAAAAACAATATTGCGCGATTGTACGCGAAACATGTAGGTTAGGCTGTATTAATCGGCACCCTCAAGCCCCACGTCGGGTGAGGTCCAATAAAAGTTGACATTGCGGGTTCGAACCCGGCCGCGGCGGTCGCGTTTCGATGGAGGTGAAACGCAAAAAGGCGCCCGTTTGCTGCGCAATGTCAGTGCACGTTAAAGATCCCCAGTTGGTCGAAATAATTCCGGAGACCTCCACTACGCCACCTCTTTGTTCCTTTGTTATTTTACTCCCTCTTTTTATCCCTTCCCTTAGGGCGCGGTTCGGGTGTCCACCGAGATGAGTGAGACAGTTACTGCGTCATTTCCTTGCCTGAAAAGCCAATTTTCATTATTTTTTCAATCAGGCCAACGCCTGACTCGGTCATCGACGCAGGCTCTGGCGTTGCGTGATTATCTGGTGGTGATGATGATGATGGTGGTGAAGTCCTCAGGCGTAATGGCACATACCCACGGCAGGGAATGTGCCATTAAGCCTGAGGACATCATCACCATCAACCTTTCGGGCTGCGCGTTAGATATTGATGTTTTCGTCATCTCTCATCCATTCGTACTGCGCCGCAAAAAATTAGTTTTGATGAAAAAAAAGGCGCAGTAATAGTCTCACTTCTAAGTGGACACCTCAACCGCGCCGTGAAGGAAGGACAGAAAGACAGAAAAACGTTATTTCTGCAAGTGATTTTTAGACCCTGCTGGGTCCCTGGGCCACTGCGCGGTCCCGCACTGTCATGTTGGTCATGTCGGGACATGACGTCGGCAGCCCTAGTCACCGCAGCAAGCTGCGATGTCAGGTCTGCAGACGTGAGCAGGACCTCCCAGTCCTCCCAGCTCGAGATGGCGTGCTGTCCCTGCGGGGGAGGGTTAGCAGGGCAGCCGAAAAGGATGTGGGAGAGTGTGGCGTGAAGGTCACTGCATAGGGAGCATGCAGTGCACGTGCCACAATAGTGGAATAACAGCAGAGGGGATGACAGAGAGCGGGTCTGGAGGCGTCTGAAGAGGATCTGTTGGGAGTGCGTAAGAGAGGGGTGGGGAGGAGGGTAAGTCCGACGGTCCAAACGGAGTATTTGCGTTAGCCCCGCAAAGGTGTGCGCCCGCTCCTTCGAGAATCCTGGATCGAGACGGTCCGGAGCCCGGCAAATCAAACCCCAAGCCAATTCATCGGCAGCCTCGTTTCCAGGGTTCCCAGAGTGAGCCGGCACCCACTAGAGCCCTACCCTGCGCGGTAAATTTTGGGTAAGGGTGTTCAACAATTGCCAGGCAGGGGTGTGAATCCTGCCCCTTGCAAAGTTGGACGGAGCCGTTTTGGAGTCGCTGAAGATGTATTGGGGCGTCCGTATGTGCAAGGGCTAGGGCGATGGCGGTCTCCTCTGCCTCCTTGGGCGTAGAGCCCGAGGGAAGACGTTGAGTTAGGGGGTGGGGTAGGGTTTGATTGTAGGCAACTGCTACCGCTTCATGCGCTGTACATGCGGCGTCTACCCAAACTACATCGTGGGCTTGCCCGTAATGCTTATGGAGGGCATTAGCGCGAGCTACGTGGCTAGGGATGATATTGGGGATGGAGGTTTCGAGGAAGGGGTTTCACAACGAGAGGAGTATGGATGTGTCGAGGGATGGCTGTAAGGATTGACTGGTTAGCGGGTATGTTGATGCGAAGGTAGGAGAGTATATGGCGGCCTGTGGCGCCCGCGGCAAGTCGGTACTGTGTCTGAAGGTGCGCGTCAACTAGTTCCTGAATGGTGTTATGCATGCCTAGTGCAAGGAGTTTGGCTGTGCTAGTGCTACGAGGTAGGTTTAGGGCTGCCTTAGTCGCAAGGCGGATCATGGCGTTCCTGCGTTCGGTTTCCGTGCGGTTCAATTTGAGATGTGGTGTTGCGTATAGAATGCGGCTAAGCGTAAATGCGTGCACTACTTTTATGTTGTCCGCTTCGTCCGCTTCCTTGTTAAGGGAGGATACTTGGCGTAGAAGGTGCAACACGGATTGCGTGGAGGCCTTGAGTCTTTTAAGAGTATGTTAATTACGTCCAGAATCCTGCAAGTGGAGGCCAAGAATGCGGAGGCCGGGTGTGATGAGGATAGGGGATCCTTCTAAAGTGATTTGGATGGGCGAGTTAGCGCCAGATTTTGGTCGAATAAGGAAAAGCGCGGACTTAGGGGGAAACATTAAAGCCCAATAAATGAGGTGTGAGAGGAGATGGTGTCTGCTGCTAACTGAAGAGTGAAGGAAGGAGGCAATGAAAGAAGAACGAGGGAGGGAAGCAGGGTAGTGGAGAGCTCCGGATTAATTTCGACCACCTGGGGTCCTTTAACGTCCTCATTTGCTGAGCCATTCATTATCGCAATACATGGACATTTCTGGCATTCCCATACCATGTGATATAAGTTAGCCACTTCGCCGCAGAAGGCGCAATGAGGATCGTACGAATTTGGGAACATATAGCTGAATTTGACTGGGTTGGTATAAGTACTTGATTACAATTTCCTTTGGATGACCCCTTGCGCCCAGTTTAGATTTTTGTCCGGTCTGGCCCGGCGCCGTTATAAGCTCGCACGTCGAAGACGATCTTTGGCTGATTAACCGGGCAAGAGCGGAAGCAAAAGTCAATGGGCGCTTGGAATTAGGGCCCACCCAAAATAAACCTAAATTTATTCTATATTTAATGTCTTTTTTTATCTCTCTAATGTCCTTTGAGATCGCACATCACACGGACGCCATTTGCGCTTCACCTCCATCGAAACGCAGCTCACTTCCCGATGGACACCTCAACCGCGCCTACAGGGAAGGGAAGGAACCCGTGCTGTGCTGAAGAAGAGGGGATGGCGCCACCACGCGCTGCTCGGCCGAGTCGAAGATCCTAACTTCCTGCCTTCTGTATTGCGTTCTGCAGCTGTAAAAGAAAAGAAGCGAAGGAAGTCGAGAGCGCTGTTCAGCTGAGATATCTGGCTGATGGCTCCTCAACACTCGAGTGCAGCTACCACCATGTATGAGACTCTGTGGAACGAGCCGCAGCATTCCTTCGCTCCATTTCATGCTTACATCTACTTCTGACGACGAGACAGACTGGCAATGTTTGTGTTACATGCAGCCTAATCTTAAGCGTGTTCACCAACAGTACACCCAACCCTTGCGGACTACGTGAAGCATAGTGTTATAAGTACTTCAGGAGCAACGCATGATATGGTCAAGCGGCATTCAAAACTTCAGCTCGTTCCTTTTCTGAGGGCGCATCTGAGGCTCATCCACCACAGGCATTCAAGCCGTGCGTCCAGAAAGATGTTAGTGTGGTGTACCCTCCCTCCAACAAGTCCAACAAGCAGAGCCAGCGGCGGCGGTGTCAACTGAGCCAGATGAGGGGAGCTCCGAACTGCGACGCAGCAGCCCGTGCTCGGTTCCATTTTCCCCGTGAATCATGTCGCGGCGCTCGGATGTCGTAATTCCCGTAGCCGCCCGCCAACGCCCTCCCAGGCTGGTGCATGGGTGCGCCCTTGCAGGGGCGCCAAGGGCCTTCTTCTTCACCGGGGAGGCACGATGCGGGCAGGCGCACGATGCGGGCAGGCGCCGGCTGCCGCGCTGCACATGTGACGGCCATTTGCTGCAAGGCGCGCCTCTGCGTCAGTCCCGAAAAGCGCCGTGCTGCGGCTTCACCGGAAACTCGGGATGACAGCGGAGGTGCCACTGCGGTAGCGGCGTCATTCTAAAATCTCGGCACCGCAAGTTTGTAATGCACTGAACTTGCGAAAAATTTCATTAGAGAGAGGAAACACGCCTAAGACAGCTATGAAGTAAGAAGCTTTCAGCATGGACACAATGAAGATTATCATAATCGCCATTTTGGGATCGCTACGGATTTATTTAAACGAATAAATAATCCATACCGAAAGACGTACGAAGAAAAAAAAAGTTGAAAAATGCCCACTCAGATATATATATATATATATATATATATATATATATATATATATATATATATATATATATATATATATATATATATATATATATATATATATATATATATATATATATATATATATATATATTAGCAGACAAGTTAAAGGAAATGAGGGGCCCGTTTGACAAATTCATGAAGGGAGCCAACAGTCACCGAAACCAAGGTGCATAGGGGAACGTTAATTTTTTTATATTTTTTTAATGTGTTATGCTTATCAGTGGGATAATAATACTTAGATTAATAAATCGCTTAGAGAAAATTACTTATAAAGCAGCAGAAAAAACAACCATGCCGCCGGTGGGGTACGAACCCACGACCTCCGAATATCGCGTCCGGTGCTCTTACCAACTGAGCTACGGCGACGGCTGTCCAATCTGCTGCTCTCGTGGGTATTTGTTTACTGGGTGTAAGCGACCTTCATAGTGTTCACCAGCGCCACCCTCGACCATAGCGGCGGACGTAGCACGTCCTGTAATACCGCGAGCGTGCTGCTTTATAAGTAATTTTCTTTAAGTGATTTATTAATCTAAGTATTATTATCCCACTGATAAGCATAACACATTAAAAAAAAATTAACGTTCCCCTATGCACCTTGGTTTCGGTGACTGTTGGCTCCCTTTATATATATATATATATATATATATATATATATATATATATATATATATATATATATATATATATATATATATATATATATATATATATATATATATATATATATATAGCGAAATCGTAGAACTTCCATCTGCTATGAGCCGCATTGCCTTCGTGGCATATGGTTGTCAAGGCCTCAACATATCCATGGGGCTTCCATTGGCACGTTGAAGCCTGTCGTACATGATAAGCGGTTTATGTTGAACATGTACCGCTTATTAGTGCTGAGCGAACCGCATAGTAGTCGGTTGCATAGCCAGAGATAACGTGTCGCAATCCCTGTAGTCTGGAGCAAGTCACTGTAATCCGCGCGCAAAAAATGCACGCCGATTATTTACATTTTTTATTGATGAAGAAAGAAAGAACGAAAGAAAGAAGAAAGAATTAAAGGAAGGAAGGAAGGAAGGAAGGAAGGAAGGAAGGAAGGAAGAAATGAATGAAGGAAGGAAGGAAGGAGAAAAGAAAGAAGGCATTGCTAGGAGTAGTGAAGAGAAGTTTAGAGCTGTAACAAATCACTTTATTTCTCCGCGTTAGGTGAAAATGATCTCATTAAAACCCAGGGACGAAAGATGAAATTGCAAAGCTCTCGACGATTACATCAATTATACCCACGTGGAAGGGCGTCCCAAGCCAGAACCGCCGGCGCTTCAGTTCGCTTGGGCATTTAGAGATTGCGTACTCCGCCTCGGTATGCGTGCAGCCGGCTTTCTAGCTTTTAATTGCATAATGTGTTTTCACGCAACTTGGCAACCCTTGGCATCTACACACATTATGCGCGCGTGTAAACGACTCGCAGGATTCTTGTCAGGCAGCGCGCAGTTCCAATTTGAACACCAGCCAATGAGAAGTTGTCGCTGCCTGCTAGGACGACTGGGGAATTTAAAGAGCAGAGCTCGTGAACCGTTTCCTTCCTTCAAATGAAGATGGTTGCGGGAGTTGCACATACGGTAGGTTATAAGAGATTTCGTTCAAAGCATCATGCATACCATCGTCACTCAAGCAGCCGCGTCAGTGTTGAGCGTTGTGAACATTGTTATTAAACGTACGACAGACTAGCGCATACTCCATGCATCGCCGCGCACCAGTGAGCGCTGATAATTAGGCCTGCTTATATTTTACGCATTTATGATTGCTATTACATGATGCTAACGTGGCTATTGAGTCTAATATAACAGACGGCTGTCTGAAACGCTAACAAACTATGTAAGAAATAATTGCTCTATTGGCAAGAAAGAAAAAAAAAGAGGAAGATGACTAAAAAATTCTCAGTGACACCTATTTACCTCATTCGTTGGCAATCAGATAGCATTAGAAGCTGTTGATACGTTTTCCGGAAGTGCCTTCACTTCAGACCTGGTGACGTGAATTCCCTCAGCCAATGGGAATTATCCAGTCAGGTGACGTCACCTCCCTTTAGCCAATGGGCTAATCTTATGACCGTCGACACGACACAGGCTTCTAATGCTATTGCATTAAAATGAATTAGCTGGTGATTATCTCACTGATAACAACGAAGGCATACAAACACATGAATCCTTGTTTTCAAACGGGAACCGGCGTCATGTTTAGCGAAACAACGCATGGATTTGAAGTAGGGAGAGAATGTGACAACACCCAAGGCTTTGCCTCTGTGCGCTGTTTCCAAGCATGACCTCAAACCACGTGGCCATGCTTAGAAGTGCTGTGAATCAGTCGGTTCGTGTCGAAAGATAGTGCTTCTATGAGGGGAAAAGCGAGCCGCAGTTGTGTGCTTCAGCGAACTGCAGGTAGGAGAGGTCAGGTGCCCTTTTCATAGCATTGATAACTTGATAGTTGTCATCACTTTTTTTTTGGCACCAGTAGACTGGTTTATGCTCACAACTCCGTTTTATGAGAATATTTTACAGGGCTCTGGACAACAAACAGCGAGGCCTATACCAGCATCTTATACAACTACGTTGGATAAGAGCCGTTGCTCCAGTGGCAGTGTTGTGGCGAAAAAATAATGGAGGGGACACTTAAGATCTCCTTACAGGGTATGACACGATAGCTAATGCATTAATGCCCATATATGCAGAATTGGCAGAATTGGTCATTCTCTACTTAGTACCCGGGTTCGAACCCAACCGCGGCGGCTGCGTTTTTATGGAGGAAAAACGCTAAGGCGCCCGTGTGCTGTGCGATGTCAGTGCACGTTAAAGATCCCCAGGTGGTCGAAATTACTCCGGAGCCCTCCACTACGGCACGTCTTTCTTCTTTCACTCCCTCCTTTATCCCTTCCCTTACGGCGCGGTTCAGGTGTCCAGCGATATATGAGACAGATACTGCGCCATTTCCTTTCCCCCAAAACCAATTATTATTATTATTATTATTATTATTATTATTATTATTATTATTATTATTATTATTATTATTATTATTATTATTATTATTCCCTACTTAACACTCTTGATCCCTGGAAGCCCTCCTACCACTCTTGGCGCGGCCTGAGGTGGCAGGTGCTACCACCGGAGGGACTTATGCTACCATGGTTGCCCTTCCCAGCAACGTCTCGCGACCAATAATTAATTTAACTGCCATCTGTGACGGTACGCAGTTTGTCACAATCAGGTGGGAAGTTGTGATCACGCCACAATGTCACGTGACCTACGTGGCCCACCTACCTCCTAAGTTGCTTCTATGGGTATTTTTAGCTCACGGTCAACGAAGCCGACGACGCCGCCGGATATATTCTGCGACCCGAGCTCCTATCGCGTTGAAAAACTGTACCTCTCTCGAGCACGTCATCGTTCCTCGTTGAAATATGCTCTTTTACTTCCTGGTTCTTCTCTCGCTGTTCAAGGCCTACTTCTTCGGATTTCTTATGCTGCGAGTGCTCCAGAAAGGCTACTAAGGCAACAACAACGTTAGCAGTAAGGTTTCAGTATGACTACATTTGTCTGTCGTTACATATCAGAGCGAGTTTTTATTTGTATTTATTTCGTAACAAACAAGGAGGCTTTCTCGGGGCTCCTGAACCGACGACCGCAACGTGCAAGGCCATCATAACGGGGCTCGCATAATTTTTACTCTGGGAAAAAGCAGGAATCAGAAGAGCTCGTTTTCGACCTTATGCAGCTCGTTAAGGGCGCTGTTGAACTCCGCAAGGCTTAAAGCGGTCTAGAGGTTAAATGTGCGCAAGGCATGTCGCACTGAGACCCCATATGCTGACATAAGAGACCTCCACTTCGACCTGACAGAGATATGCATACGCTACTTTACACAACGCTAGTCATTAATTTGAAGTCACACAAGCTAATAACGGGCTGTCATATCGACACTGTTGCCAGCAGAGGTCACGTGAATGATGTCAAAGCGAGAGGCATGTTTTCGACCAAAATCCAGAGGGTCAAGGATACGAAAGGGTAATGAGCGAGCGATTATAGTTGCTGAGGTGTTGCAGTGCCGGAAGACGACACTGAGGTGAATAGAAATAAAGAAAAGCACGATGGAAGAGGCGGAAAATGTCCATGCGAGCCGTTAAGATTCGTGTAAGAACCAACTTGATGCGCGAAACCGGCCTTTGGGCTCTTTCGTTTCTAAGCGCTCTCTCTGCTCTCAGTGAAGAAAAGTGAACGAGAAAAACCCTTCGACTCCTCGACACGGAAACCTTGCATGCTGAGTGATGTTGGGGCGGCTTCCAATACGAGGTACGCCTGAATATTGCAAGCCGCTGATCATTAAAACCGACGCCAGCCTGCCTCCCTGCGGCGATGGTTTGGGGGCTGTTAGCCCCAGGCTACAACGAGGAGGCAACGCGGCCAGCTGTTTTGGCTTGCCGGACCGCGCGATCTAACAGAGTAGCGGTGGTGGTGCCTCGCGCGGAAGTCGAAGACCAAGCACGGATTTTGCTGAGAAAACAACTTCGCAAAGCGGGAGAGTGAATTAGTGGGAAAGGGACTCGGAGATTCTGGCAAGGAGAGCCGAGATGGAGTAGGAAGATCGAGTGCGGAGACGGAGAGAGAGAAAACTCTCACTCTCTTTTGATGTTTCTTGTTCCTTTCGGCGCGCTCCTCACCACGCCGCTCGTCCGCTGCTGCGCGCGCCGAGTTTGGCGCGAGTCCAAGACGACGCTCTCTGACTCACAGGCGGAAGGCAGAGAAGAAGAACTCGTAGGGGAAGGGTCGAGATTGAAGCGCGCACGCAGTATGGGCGCGAAGAAAAGGGCGGGGTACGTACGGAAAGGAATAAGGATAAAGAACAGAAGAGAAGAAGAAACTCAACGGGCGAGCAGGTCTAGACAGGATACGTAGGAGCAGACCTGCAGAGGGCAACAAATGGCATCTTTCAGTTCATTCCATCCGCGCTCCTCCCCATTTTCCTCCTACCTCCACACAGCGGGCAGTCCCCGCTGCTGCCGAGATAAGGAGGCGTGGCACCTGTCACTCGAGCATCAACCGCGCAGCAGCCGCCGTTACGACAGCGGAGTTGATGGAGCAGAAATGCCTGCGAGAGGTGCACGATCATGAAGTCGGCGCTGTGGACTAAGCGGTATACAGGTGCTGCGTAGCTTTCTGAAGAAACGTCATTCAGTAAGTTTTCCACTAGGATAGATATGCTTTAATAAGCTCAGTAAGTTTTTAGTCCTAGGCTGTGACAGTTTTGTTAAGTTACATGATTAAAAGACGTAAGGTTCACTGTGAAAGTGAAGGGTTGCAGTTGTAGTTTCTCGACTAGAGACGACGTTTCCTTGCACAGTTGGCGCCACTCACGTTGAACCAGTAACCGGAGGTTACTGGTTATTTTAACGACATGAACGCGGTTCAAGAGACGTACTGCGATTGAATTTATCGCTTCCAGAATCCCTGATCTTGCATCCCGTACCTATAGGTTCGGTGCTATAGCACGGTACTGTAGCCACGGGTCCTAAGGTGCTATAGCTTCTCATGACCCGTGATTATTCCTCAAGATAAGAGAACATGTGAAACGTAAGCGCTACGTGTCCAACGATGACGTCACCAGTGCAGTGCATTGTGGGTGTCGTCAGCAGCCGCCGTCCTTAAACCCCTGCAGGCACAGGCTCGCGCACCAATAATGGAAATGCATCGCCCCAGGGGATGGGGGGTCTAAAATAAAGGCGAGGCACTCGCGGGAAAGTGCATTCCAAAGTAGAATTTGAACGAAGCATCTTTCAGTTTTACTACTTAATGAAAAAAAATATGTCCAAAGCGGCTAAACTAACCGCAGCGATGGCCAAGTGGTTGAGCATCCGCCTCGCATGCGGGAGGGGCGGGGTTCGATCCCCAGTGCCGCCGGGTACCCTCCGACGATACAATGGGTACAAGGACATGCTCATAGATTGCGTCAACAAGGCCCTGTTGCACACCTCCATACATGAGTCCAGACTCGGCCCAAAGCAGTCCCGCGCTGGTTGGTTGCCCAGTAATGGAACAAAGCCTACGTCACAATGCTGATGGCGAAGGGAGTCAAACCTCGGACCTCTCACAGCCGCCACCGGTGTACGAACTAGGAGCATGGATCAGCACTGCCGGTTGAATCTGAGGGGAATTTTGAAGGACAATGAAAACGCTCGGATTTCGCAGAGCTAAATACGATGATTTCGGCAATGAATACTTTACGAAGTCGATTTTCCAAGCTACTTCCTCTCGCAGGAAGACTCTGAGCGCCGAGCAACTGTCAGGCCGGTTAGCAGCATGCGTGCATGCACATAACGGCTACGGCGGGAGTAATAGGTAAAAAAAAAGGAGAAAGAAAGAACACGTGATGCTTTTTCACACGAAGAAAAGTAAAGGGAACGAATCAATGAATGCGATAACGGTGAAAAAGAGTGACCGCTGCGTGACCTCTAAACCCATAGAGACGGACAGTGGTGTACAGTTTCACATTGTTGTTGGCCGACACCCAACGGACGCGCCTATTTTGTCGCCTTGTTGTCCCGTATTGACAGGGAAAAAACAAAACAAAAACAAACAAACAATAAATAAAAGTGGCCGGCGAAGCGGCATTTTGCGACGGGAGGAAACCGTCAGTAACTTTTTCATCGCTTATGACAGCTTCAGATCATACATCAAAATCCCTTCATAAAGAAAGAGGGGGGGGGGGGGGGGAAGAAGCCACTGGCCGCAAGAATAGGGCAGACAGAAAGTGCGAGAAAGCGTTCGTATTGGCATTCAGAAGTGGAAGCATGCAGAGGAAAGCCCGCATAAAAAGATCGCTGATGGGAATGCATAACGGTATGGAAGGGGGGGGGGGGGGGGCTAAAAAAAAAGAAAAGGAGCGGTCCACCGGAGAGGGTACCCGGACAATAAAGCAGACCGGACGACCCGGTCTGGTTTATTTTCTTTCAAACGTAAATATCAACAAACATGCAGGCTACCGCGGGCACGCCTGGCATATGTGGGTGAACGTGAAAGCGGCACCCAGTCTATAGGGGGCGCCTTTGTGGCTTCTCTCTTTTCCTCGAACGACGTTGTCTGTTGTCTATGGCTGTACTTATTTCTTTTTTCGTGACGAAAAGGCCCCGGCACTTGTAAATGCAAATACCAAAGAACAAAAAAAATCGCTGGCTGCCCGCGTGACGTCACACCAGCGTGAAAGAAGTAAAGGGAGTGGGTGTAGGGCCCAACATTCTATGCAGCGCGACTTCACGGACCCCTCTCCGATATTTTTTTCTCTCCTATGTATTTCAACTTTTGTTTAATAGAAGAAAACCTAAAAAATAAAAATAGAGAAGCTAACCTGCCCAGTTGATGGAAGGGGTAGGCGCTAAAGTTCAAAACCTGCATACCGTGAATGTGTAGCTCTGCTTGGAAGGCTTGCTGGCCTGAATATCGCTGACAAGCTGCATGCGTTCGTTCCCGATTCTATGGAGACCGTGCGTGGAATGATGAATGAACGCTTGAGTACCAACTGACCAAACAAACACGTTTAAATGGCACTGAATAATGTGAAGCGGTTACTCTTGCAAGCTGTTCTAATGGCCACAGATATGCACGGTGATCCGAAAGTCATAGAAAAAGTACAAATTTAATAATTCGATAGCATAGAAGGTCGGACGGTACGGTTTCTTTGATACAAGGAAAAATTATTGCTATTTGGAACGGAAAGGTCGCGCTGTAGCGCGACTGTGCAACCTACTGGCACAAAGGAAGCGCTACCTGTCTGCCACGCAAATGTGACCATTCTGGAAATAAAATTTTTCAATATTAGACAAATTTGCCATTTCTTTCTGAGCATATCTGGGAAAACAACGTCATGGTACTATCAATACTTTTTGAATCATTGAGTTTTTTTTTTACTTTATGTGTCTTTTTTGAATCACCCTGCACCATGAACGAGGCGCCTGCAGAGAGAGAGAGTGAGGAGAAGACGAGAAGGTTAACCACGGGCCGTATTAAATAAAAAGCCATCATCATTTTTCATTTCATTTGGCGTGACGTCAGCATCCGACGAAAGCAGCAAGCGGCCAATCACAGAAATCGCAAGGCAGCGGGTCCCCAGGTAGACGATATCATTCGCCACTTGCCTCACCCACCGGTTCACCATTGGCTGCGACATGCGTAGATACGCAGGCAATGCTGAGGTCCGGTCGCTATTCACGGACGCTTGAAAGCCGCAGCTGCGTCACCGAACAGAGGACCAAATGGATCCGAAATGGAAAACGGATCCCTATCGAATACTGACCAGGAGAAGGTACTGGTTTACTAGTCAGCACGGGGGAAGGAATGGGAGCTATAAAAGGAAAGGAGAAAAAAAAAAGAGGACTTTGGGTATGACGAAGTCATAACCTATCGCTCAAGCATGACGCTCTCAAGAAACGAAGCTCTGACTGACAGGCCTCCAGAGCTGACGATCGCTCCGATCACCGTCCGAGAATCATTGTGAGCCCGCAGAAGCTTTATGAACACGGAAGAAACGAAAATGCTTAATTTCGTGGCAGCCTTAATGTTCAGCCATCAACTGAACCTCCCGGCGCCGCTTGAACACTGGACGCCTCAATGTCGAGCCGCACCTAGAAGTAGAGAGGGAATTCAGCTTTTTCATGGTCTCCGTGCTCCGGAAAGTTTTGCGTTCAGCTGTACGCATACCTAATGCCGGAAAAAATGACGCGACTTTACCACCTGCCTACTTCATTCACCTGAGAGCTATAGCTACAAGAAGAACGATTCGCTTCCGCTAAACTATCGCGTCGGTGGCTCTTGACAGCAGACCAAGCACTGTGGCAAACGCACATCGAAGTCAATGCAGTTGCACGGTTGTCTGGACCAGTTGGCTGCTATCCATAATGCAGACAAAATTCGCAGCATAAATAAAACACACGGAAGACCAGGAACAAACAAGACAAGACGGTGCTGCTCTTCCAACTGATTTTATATGAAATAATTCGACAGTTAAATACATTCAGTTTTCGTGACTTAAGATCTAATCACATTCTTCCGAAAAGACGATTTCATTCTCAAGCAGTGACAGCGAAGGCGTGCTGACGCAACCGTCACCAGCTTTCTTGATAAAGAAAGCTTCAACGATTTCACGCTGAAGCTTTTCCTAGGCGTAACCCAGCAATTGCGCCTTGTTGAACTTTGGTTCACATTTACAAGTCCGACAATGTACGGCAAGATGGTCGCTGATACCGCCCTTTACAAGGTTGAATTGCTCTAGTGCTCTTTCGTTAAAACAACGCCCTGTCTGGCCAATATACACTTTTTTGAATGTAAGGGAAATACTGTAAACGACCTTTGTAACACATTTTGTGAACTTTGCGACGTGCTTGATATT
This sequence comes from Amblyomma americanum, assembly GCF_052857255.1. Taxonomy (NCBI): domain Eukaryota; kingdom Metazoa; phylum Arthropoda; class Arachnida; order Ixodida; family Ixodidae; genus Amblyomma; species Amblyomma americanum. Next base: position 139,150,600 of record NC_135499.1, on the reverse strand, counting down.
GCACGGCGCCTACTTCGTTCTTGTTGTCAATGGGCAAATTTTTGACAGCTTGCATGGTGCAGAAAAAAAAACGTCAACGTTGTTCCTTGTCTTCTGTGTGCGTTTTATTTATTCTGCGAATCTTTTCTGCATTATAAAAGTCAATGCGCCGCTCTCAAATGGCAAAGCTTGTGCCAAACAGATACAGACGCTTTTGTGTCGACAGCACAGGATTCGGAGCCGCTGAGTGAAGCAGGATAATTTTCATGTCCTCAACATCAAGCCCGGGTGGGCAGATTTCATGTCGGCAGATGAGGCTACGAGGTTTGCGAGGGTATACGGTGCCTGTGTTCTGCAGTGAACGCATTGCTGACGTGAGTTTAGCGGCCTTACTCACACATTTTTGGTCCGTAGAATTGTGTGCCTAAATTTTTGTCTGCGATGGGCGCTCAAGCGGAGGGTGGTTTAGGTGCGTGGAAGCACTCACTCGCATTTCATGGTTAAAGGTACAAATGTTGCAGACTTTATATCCACGGCAACAGACGACACATCACCTATTTTTTTTTCGCTTTGATTACGATCGGGCGTTAATTGCCAGGAGGCAGCGCTCCCATTTCGATGCATGTTCTCCACTATTCAGAAACATGACAGTGTGACACCTCGGGAAGAGAGCCGTAAATAGCGATCTTAGTGCAACTCCAGAGAGGCTTGCATAGTATACACGGACGCAGTTTCTGCCCCAAGCTCCTTATATTTTCTGACGCATGCACACGACGGGTGTTCAATAAATTTTGCCTCAAGGTCTGTGATATATAACTGTTGAAAATGAGAAATGCTATCTTCAAACGAAAGCTTGGTATTTCCTCTATCAGCCAGGCGTTGTTTTCTCCTGAGTTTGGTATTAGCTCTCCGAGCCAGGTGTAGCTTCCTTATGTCTTATGTATACGCGGCGTCACTGACGTCTAATCAATATAGGCTGATAAATGGCGGACTACGTGAATTCACGGTTAAAGCGGGATGCCGAGATCAAATTTCGGCTCACGGAAGGTGTTCCAACTATCGAAGTTCGTGCACTCTTACAAAAATGGTCTATAGGCAGTCTATAGACTTCTTACAGACTCTATTGCCTTCCTATAGATATTTATTTTGATCTATTCATAGTCTACAGACTGTCTATCGACAAAAGCCCACTAAAAGTGTATGGACCTAAATCTATAGATTGTCTATAGACTGTCTATAGGATTTGTATTGCCTATAGACTGTTATTTAGGGTTTGTCTACTGAGAGTCTTTAGACTTTATAGACACAAGGCTATGGGCAGTCTATATACTGTCCAAAATTTTTTTTATAAGGGCGACCTGTGAGTGCAGCTATTTCCACAATGAATGCCAAAATATTTCCTTGTGACGCCTCCGTTGCATCCAGCTTCACTGCGAGCCAATTTTCGATACCTACGTTGTATCGGAATTATCGGATCGCATTCGCTAACACCGCATAAAGATCGTTGACTACAGGCGAGCCGTGCCGGCAGGGTTTTGCTCTTTGAACTTACGCGTGTTTAGGCACTCTTTTACTGCTTTCGACGTCGAGAAGTGATCAAGCGCACCCATTCTTCCCGCATCGTTCGGCAGACATTAATTATTCGAGGGGAGTGTGCGAGGATCGAATAGCGTCGTGAAAAGAATCCTCTAACAACCGAACTCTCTGTGTAGGCCAACACTTCCAGCCTTATGTATGCCATAAAGCGCGAGTGTCCGGGGACGGAATCCGGCATGCACGCTGTATACAAAAACGCGCTCTAAAAAAAAAAAAAAACGTTAGCGCTGCGGCGACTGAACCAAAACACAGGGCAAGCGCTCACAGACACCACTTCTATCCAACAACGTCCCTTGTCCTCAGTCGTTCAGTCCCCGTTGCGCTATAACATTATTTGATTACGCAGAGCCAACTAACCCAGCAGCAAGCTTTACTAACACACTATCAGGCCTTAATAAAAACATCGGCGGCGCAGACTACATATTCGTTGGAACCCAGCGTATACTTCGGAGTTCGACGGGTCCCCAAAATGAACTCCATTATGTAAACTGTGTTTATGTGGTGCGCATCTGCCTTGACAGCTCCGCGCGTGGGAATGAATCTAATAGAGCTGTTTCGGAACGGGAAGAGACAACGCCCGCGAAAAATGTAATGAACACACTCTTGTTTTTTCGAGAGGCGAAAACAGCGCGTATATGCGCACAGGACAGCGCCTGGCGACTGTACAGGCCGTCGTGTATACAGATGGGTTGCGTGTGTTTTGGCCCGCACGCAGGCGCACCCTCAGAGTTGGCCAAAACTTTCCTCTCCAACTGTTTTCCCCCGGCCGTCGGCGGATGGTAGACGGATTGCTGAGCCAACACGTGATTGTCGCCGCCCATGCGAGAGAGCATGATTTACGGTTATATATCTGTACACATACACACGCACGGTGGTGGATGGCACATTGACGACAGATCGTCGCGGCCTCTAGTGTTTGCACGGAACGCGCCAAAGTTTTTGTCAACAAAGATGATATCATACCGATTTATTTCGACAAGGGTAATTTATTCCGCTTTCGGACAATTCATTATCCGATATGGAGGCTATATGCCTCCAGTCAATTGTGAAAATCGGCGGCACAGATAAAGAGTACAAACAGGAAGAAGGTCCCAGCTTGCCTGTGCTCGGCCCTTTTACGTGCATTGTTCCCATCACTTGCGAAGGAGAGAAACTGCTCCACACTTCAGAGCCTTAGTTTTTCTGGTTTAGAATAACACAGAGATAAATCTTCGTATCATTATTCGTGACGCAAAATTATCGAACGTGCAGGATGTACTTACATTTATGGGAGCTAAGCGTCACATTTATGTGCAGCTGGTACGCGAAGTAGGCGGTGCTGGCGGCAACTGTAACACACCCTTCAAGAACAGTAACACTTAATGACAAAATTGCCATTTTCTTATAAAAACCATTGTGTTAGTATTCACCACCTGTGCGTACAGCGACCGCCACTTTCACATTCATGGCACTATTCATGCGTTCACTTATGATGTAATGCGGCTCTCTGGGCGCCATAACCAGTTATAACTTAACTTCAAGTGGACCGCAGTCCTCCTCATTACTAACTCTCTGCTGTTCCGCCGTCAAGTCGTACTATAGCTCTTTAGTGATTATCAGATTATCATTTCTGAAGGAATATTATAAAAGACGTTATAAATTTACCTTTTTGCGATTTTTAACTTGATAGATTGGCTGAAAAATGCAGAAACATCATTTTTGTCAACAAGAATGCGTTTTTTCCGTCTTATTAGGCTGCTGTGATTGGCTGGCGGATTAACCCTGAATAGTGCCGGTCAAGCCCCGCAGTGGCAAAGTGATATTGCTCGCATCTTGAACCCAACAATACGTGTCCAGCATTCACGGGCAAAAATTGTGAAAATTGGAAAATTGTAAGACACTGTTATGGAAATATTGAAGGTAATGTTTCATTATACTGACATGTAGAAAAATCTTTTTTTTTAAGTATTTCCATCGATCGCATCGAGCAGTTAAGACTGCCATAGAAAACCTATGGGGAACGCTGACGACAGCAAAAACACGAACAAAAAAAAATACAAGACTGCAGTCGGGTGATCTGCGGATATATTGTTGAAAAAGAATATTTGAAAAAGAATACTTTTAGCGCAAAATAAGCAAGAAAGGACGAGGACAGAACGCAAGATGGAAGAGCGCTACTCTCAGCTCTCGGTTATATTGATTGTTACAGTGAAATCTTACATTACATTATATAAAAAAATTGCGTTCATGAACGGTTTCCCGCTTAAAAATGCTTTTTTCCGGAATTGCTCGGTATGGTTTGCCAGATTCAGGAACCGAAAGTGATTTCCAATAAAAAAAAAGAAGGCAATAAAAGCAACTAATCTAATGCATGCCGGCGTATTTCGCTTTGTGAGTCATATTAAGAGATTGCATGCCATATTAAGAGATTGCATGGGAGTAATATGCAGTGAAAAATTCGATATCCTCGACCTTAAAATTTCGCGAATGAAACATGATAGATTGAAGAAGTCGCGTCATCGGGTCAGGAAGGTTCTGTCGTGCCCTCCGAGGAATTTTAAATGAAACGCGTTTTTGCTCGCGCTGTTCAGTGCTCGAAGGTCAAGTTATGCGGAATCTAAAAGAGTATAGGTGTTCTTTCTTTCTCGTTTCGGTCGGATGTCATTGTCATATAATCCCAGACATTTGCCGTGAAATGATTGCTACTCAAGCTCCTCGCTGGAAAATTTGTTTCACGCCGCATATTTTTTCAGTTTGTTTTTATTTTTATTTGTATTAACGTAACTATCAAAGCTCAAAGCGAATGAACAGAAATAATTATCAGCGGCACAAAAATGCCGTCCTCTTCTATCTTCTCAAAATGGCTTAAAACAAAATTCCGCGATGCATTACAGGACTATAGACACGATTTTAATTGCATGTTTTTTTTCATAACACTGCATAAAACATTAAAATACACGGACCACAATGCAGTATTCACGTACGACCGCTAAATAATTTATAACTGAATTTCTTCACTCATGATCTTTCAGTTTCATTGACCGAACGACGGTTGTGACACGTGAAGAGTGTTTAGGTCACGTAAGGCATGAAAAAAAAAAAGAAACTGCGATATAACGGCCGATACGTCGTATTTTGTTATTAAAGTCCTTGATTCGGGTTACTTTAAAGGGCAACTGCAGACTTTTTTTAAAGCGATGAGCTTAAAGGGGTGGAAACTTGCCCGGTAAAGCATTCTAATTACTTTTGGGCTAGTATTTGAAATGGTGACGTAATCTCCGATTAAAATCGCTACGGCCTGCAAGCTTGTCAGCCCCGCACAGCGCCAAGGGGGGGGGGGGGGGGGGCGCATGATGACATCATATGCGGTACCGGTACATTTCCAACGCATAAACGCTGGCTTTCAAGGAACAAAGCCAATGTCACCGAAGGCAAAGTCCGCCGAGCGTCATTTGGCAACATCGCATGATGCACGGCATGGTGTGCTGGACGGCGGCGGAAACTTAAAAATCTTACCGTCCGTGACGTCACACCGAGCTTCTCCGCACTCCTCTGGTGCTTTGAGAAAAAGCCTGAAATTTAATCGTTTATTGCTTCGCTGTTTTACATGGTAGCGAAAAAAAAAAATGGCATGATTTGCCTACAAGCTATAGAGGTTTGAATCCTTGAATACCACATAATCATCAAAAGTGGTGCAGTTGCCTTTTATTCAATGTAGTGAACTATTGTGGCGATTATATTGCAGTTTTTGCGTGTCTCACGTGACCTAAACACTTCTACCCGTCTCAACCATTGTTCGGTTTCTGATACTGAAACCGAAACAGCACTAAGAACAAATTCAGTTATAAATTATTTAGCGGTGGTAGGGAACACCATGGGATGACTCATGTAAGCATATGTCTAAGGCATAACTTCTGAGAAAACACGTAAGAACAAATTTGCTGCCTATAGTCTTTTAAGGGCGATCAAGCAACAACAACTGTAATGCGACTTACTATAGTCGGACACAACTCAAGAACGAAACAGTAAATGCCCCTCAAGGGAGGCACTCCAGCCAATGGCGTCGACGGATCGTATAACGTTGCGGTAAATCCCATTTGGACATGCTAGCATGCATCCCAGGAGGTGACAGATGGAAGGGGATCAACTACGGCTTTATCGAACTAACCAAGACATCACGAAAATTGGTCGACGCGTTGCCTGGAGGGCCGCCATTGAGGAGCCTCTTTGTTCTTGAGTTGTATCCTACCATAGTAATCTCTACCGATAAAAACTGCTTATCGCTTCAAGCGATTACTAAGCTGGTCACCGTACAATACTCGAAGTCATCTGTCCCAGACTGCGCTTTTACGCGTCACAACCGCGAAGTTCATTGTGACGTATGTCTGCAACCGATGTTTAACTATGTGTCCACAGTTTGTTAAAACATTGCCTGTCTCTTTGTAGTTTGTCTTGAATTACGCTGTGGCGCCCCATGATAATTGCCGAATGTGCAGGCTGTCGCGTCCCATGTCGGCAAACTTAAAGGCAAATTCTGAGGCAAATGAAATGCACGAAGTTTATTCAGTGCGATAACTAATATACATCATAAATGTAGAAGGTCGTAGTGCCGCGGATGCCAACCACAGGAGGCAGCACATTCGATATAATGGCAATCAGAGATGGCAGAAATTGAATTATTCTACTAAAATATCAGTGAAACGAATTATATTTCTCGGTAATTCGTTATGGAATAATTGCTTATTTGGGCTAGTAATTTAGTGATGTAACGAAGTACTTTTCTGGGAGTTATTTCGCCACAAAAATAATTAATTACTGAGGAAATTAGTTTTGCTGAACATGGAACCCTGCATCATTTTGTGTCGGCCATGCTTTTGCCTCGCGTTAGCCGGGTCGGCAGCCTCGAAAGCAGGAATACGTGAGGTAAGCCGTGGCCAGGAGTCCAGTGATGCGGCATACACGGAGGAGCGGCGATGCCCGCGCGGGCATTGCTTTAGCGACAAGAACCGCAGGTGGTCTAAATTAATCCGGAGCCCTCCACTATGAAGTCCCTCATGAGCCATGTGTCGCTTCGGGACGTTAAAACCCTATACAGTTTGAAATTTAGAATTTCCCTCTCGACTGCTCCACAGTGCATACGTGCCTATAAAAGCAAGACTAGCGCTTTAGACGTGGACATAGAAAAAAAAAATCAGGATGAGCGCAGATTTCTGCTTCGACTGCATACGCGCCGCCACACCGAAAAGACCTCACTGGCATCTGTAAGTTTTGGGGGAATACGAGCTTCCGTGGACGGATTTCAAAGCCCTGTTTTTAACTAAATTGTGAAAATTAGGTGACATTGTCACAGCGAAATGAGTGTTAGATATGCTGGCACGGCTTACGTGCGAGTGTTTAAACTGAGCAGCGGAAATGACAGCTTGAACACTCCAGGAGAATTCTTGGGACAATGAGGTTGTGCAAGCAGTCGCTGCCTCGATAATGACGCGAATGACGAGCTCTTCAAAATCAATTAAAGTTTAAATTCAAATTCAGTTCATTCTCCCTAAAACAACGGAGGAGACTGGAACAAAAAGTAAAAAAGTTCACTTGAGTTCGTTCGGGCCCCGTCATGTGGTCCCGCCCCGAGGTGGTGGGAAGACATGACGCATCGAACGGTGAACTTCGTTATTGGATAACAATTGATGTCAGTTTTACGGATCTCGCCAATAAAGTTGCCCTCATCAACACGCCACCAGAGCGGCTGTGCAGTATGACCAAGGACACCCGTTATTCAAAGTGAGCCAAAATTATCGACGCCCACTTTGAAGTGTGACCGGTGTGCTTCTTGTATGCGTCAAAACTAGAAAGTATTTTGAATGCGATTACAATAATTTTTACACCTAATTGTAAGAATATGTCATTAATTTTCTCAAGAGTACCTTGTAATGCAATTTAATAAGATTAGGGATATTTCTTGGAAGGAATAATTAAAAGGAAACATTGCTGGGCCAGTTGGTTCATGGTTATAGCAAGGTAACGGCGCGAAAAAAGGGTCAGAGTTGTGTCTGTCGCTTCTTGTCTCCTTGTCCCGTTTTTCGCGCCGTTTCCTTGCTATAATAGGTAATAAGTAATTTAATTTAATTGCCCTGCAAAAGTAATCTTGTCATGTGTGATTCCAATGGAGGCCATCGAGTCTACCGACTGTGAATGCACATTTGCGTGGGGTGAATAGGTGCTTCGTGACTATTACGATTAATGTTTCTCAGGTGCCCTGGCACATACAGGCACTCCTACCAGTCCTTCACGAGCACTGAGCTGTCCTAAATTTAATATCATCGACTTGGTATCACTGTGAAAAGATACGCTGCGACACGGATGCATGCATGCACCGACACACAGCTTCCGTGGTACCTACATTATCCAAGCCTTCAATGAGTGTTCACAACAGCCGGCATAGCGGAACTCATCATTGACACGAATAGCGATGCTCGTGCTTGCAGACGATGGTCTCTCGAACTGCGTCAAGTTATTTTTTATACTGCAATTGTTGCTCATAAGTATTATACCAGGAAGATCGACTGACTTCACGCGTGAGTGTTGCATCTCTTCTTGAAGCGACCCGTGAGAAACTCTTCGTGACGAGAGAAACAAGCAACAGAAAGGCAAACTTTCAGGAAACGTGGCCGAAATCGTCCTCTTCTCGGTAGAAAGCAAGGCCGACGTGACGGTTCGATGAGGCGATCTCAAAAGCCGCCGACAAGGGCGATAAAAGAATCAGCCCAAGAGTTATCCAAGGACTAAAAAAAAAGTGAAACAGCACTGCCTATGCCGGCCGCTATAGTCGAATACAATCCCGTCAAACTGTGGCCGACACAAAATAACGTTCCGGGCGTGCAGAGCGATGCCTTGCGACATCCCCCAGCTCTTCACCTCGACCTCGCGGCCTACTTTCCTTATCAGACAAAAAAGCACGTAGATGCGATATACACGAAAACAGCATTTCAAAAACAAAAATGACACGACATTTTTGAGTGTTTTCATTCCTTTCAATGTTGACGTCTTTGCAGCTCAATGTTTTCAAAGGTACACACACACACACACACACACACACACACACACACACACACACACACACACACACACACACACACACACACACACACACACACACACACACACACACACACACACACACACACACACACACACACACACACACACACACACACACACACACACACACACACACGCACACACACACACACACACACACACACACACACACACACACACACACACACACACACACACACACACACACACACACACACACACACACACACACACACACACACACACACACACAAGCACAAATGCCTGCACACGGACGGCTTTGCGCATAAAGGCGTGTAAACTTTGGCAAACAGGAAGAAGAAAAAAAGGAACACCTATATGCTCTAATCTGGTCCTCTTCGCAGCTCCGTTTCTCACGTTGCCCTCGTTAACCCCGTTAACCCCCTCGCTTCCGACTCGCTTCTGCCCCCCCCCCCCCCCCCCCCCCCCCCCCCCCCCCCCCTCAACAAGAAGGGGTCGTCGTTCGGTAAAACGAAGAAGCCGCAGCTGGCTCCTAAGAAGCCGCGTCATCCCTGCCACGTGGCTCGTCCCCCCCCCCCCCCCCCCCCCCCCCCAGGTCCCCGAGTTTTAAAACCCACTTTTTTCTTTTCTTTTTCTCGTACGAACGCACGCGCTTGTGTGTGCGTTATTCAAGAAGAGATAGAGAGAAAGTAGAGGAGATAAGCGGAGGAAAGTAGCTGGCCAGCCGGGCTTTCTTGTCCTTCATAAATCCTACGAAGGGAGGAGTATAGAAAGAGAGATGGCAGAAAAGACATGTGAGACGCACTGCAAGAGAATAAAAAAAGCAAGCAAGAAACAAGGCGTCGAGGAGCCAGGTTGGCGACATATATCTACATGCCCATCATCTGTCGTTATCAAAAGAAAAAAGAAACCAACACGGAAACAATGTGAATTTTAAAAGGCATCCTGCTGCGCGCGCTGCTCGAGAGAGTGAGAGAACGGCGAAGTAAAACAGAGAAAGAGAGAGAACTGCACAACTGCTGTAGCGGCTGCGGCGACGATAACACGCTCGCGTGCGGGGCTCGTGCCGCAAAAGGACATTTCATGCGAGGGGAAACAGGAGCGCTGGCGACCAGGCAGGTTCGGCGTGCGCCTCCCGCTGCTCCGCACGAGCTACGAAGAGTGAAGGGGGAGGTGGAATGGTAGGGAGAGGAGAAAACGGAGGAGGAGAGCGTTCAGCAACTCTGCCACGGAAGCAAGAAAGGAGGACAGCAGAAGAAGAAGAAGAAGAAGAAGGAAGGGCGAAACGCGAGCGAGCCTCGACTTGCACGCATCCTCCTCAAAAGGGCACGGATGGCGGAGATGCTCGCGCGGCAGCAGCCGCGCGATAGCCGGCATGTGTGCACGCGTGAGCGCGGCGCTCCGACCGCGACGACCAGCGGCAGCCAAGCGCTGTTACCGCGGCGCGAGAACTCCAAGAGCTGAGGAGAAAGGAAGAAGTCTAAGGGGAGGGGGGTGAAGGGGGACGGAGTGAGATGATGCTGTGGAGCCGGAGCCCTGACTCCGCTGGTGCGGCTGCAGCAGCGATGGCAGCCGGCCGCCTGCCTGCCTGCACGCTTACGCGGCTTTAGCAGCAGCAGCAGCATCCTCCGGAGGCCTCCCGGCCGCCGCCGCCGCACCGGGAGGGGGGGTTAAATTTAGCCCGGCGGCAAGAGGGGTCTGCGGGATTCCGCCTGCGCTTCACTTCTCCGCATCGTCATCCCGAACGCTTTGCGGACCGGAACGAAAGATGGCGGCGGCAGGGAGACGCGGCTGCAAAGATCCAAGAAAGAAAGAAAAGAAGAAAGAACGAAGGAAACAAAGAAGGCGGTAGAGACGAACTAAGCGCACAAATCTGCGCGCACTGTCTCACCTCCCTCCTCTTTCAGCCGTCCTCCTTCTGGAAGGAACCCGTTCGTGCCTACCGTGGGTCCACCAGACCAGCTCGGGACTCCATACTGCCCCCCCCCCCCCCCATTATTTCTTTTTGTGGAGAGGAAGAGCGTCGACAACCATGGAGGGATGAGGCATACAGATGCATCCACAGCCTTGGCCACGCGCGAACAGATAGGAAAAGAAGCAAAAATGAAAACAAAAAGTAAAAGAAAGATCAGCGCAGCCCGGGGGTTTAGGATTCTGCCCCGGAACCTCGGCTGTTTACGCTGGTTGCTCCCACTGCTTTCCGGGCGGTCGGCACTCCGCACTCGCCCCCCGAGGACGATGGGCCATCCGATGAAGGGAGAGGAGGGGGGGGGGGGGACGAAGCGCCACGCACTCGCCTGGTGATCAGGTTGTATACGGGCAGGATCAGCGGCCTGATACGCGGCGTGTAGCTTCCTGGGTGAGCCTTGGATGAGGCTCAAGAGCCGGGTCGGTGCACCTTAGATACTCGTTTGTACCTAGGACGACCAGGCTTCGCCTGGGCGACACGCGACCCTGGAACTGGGCGGAAAAAAGAATAGACAGGTGCAAGGCACTTCACGCGCCAGCAAGCGAATGAGGTAAAAGACAGGAACTGCACCGTCACGGAATGCGGGATATTGTGAGTTCCTTTCGGAAGACATCGACGACCCTGCGAAACATCGATGCGGACACTCTGCGTCATGGATGCTGTGCGTAGTCTTGCCAGCTGTGGCAAACCCGCTGCTGCGCGTTTGGACAGAACTGGCAAAGAAGGGCTGTTCTGCAGGGCTCAGTTGGCGCGCCCGGCATTCTGAAGCTGAGCATAGTGAAGAGAACTGCAAATTGACGAGTAAAAACGTCTGAACAGCGATGCCGGCAGCAATTCGAGAGGAACTAAGCACATCGGTTCCAGCTAGAGGTCAGGTGCACAAAGCGGACTCTGACAGAGACTGCGTATTTGCGAGACTCCGTAATTTACTTTAATCTCATCAACAAATAAACGTTCTTTACCAGCCATAAGAACATCATCACGTAGAGTTTATTGTGAGCTGCCGCCACAGCCTCGCCGTTCTCATGAGCCTTCTGAACGAGTCTTTCATTCACGTTAACCCTCTGCGGCGTCTCAGTGGCTTTGGTGCGTAGCAGCTGAGTCTTAGGGCAAGGTATCAAATCGTGTCCAATGTGGCTGAGTTTCGATGGAGGCGCCATGTAAAAATGCCCGTGTGCTGCGCGATGCCGGGGCACGCTAAGGAACCCCAGACGGTCTAAATAAATACCGACACCTGCACTACGGTATCCCTCGTAACCCCTGTGCAGCTGGGAGATGTCAGACCCACACATGCCGTTCGTTAAAGTTTCGTTCACCGGGCACCGCACACAGGACATCGTGGATTGAAGCTACTCCTGAAATGCCGGCTGCAAACGCGCTCACTTTCTTTCAAGCGAAGCGAAACGGGCGTCCCAGCAGTATCAGCTTATAAGCTGACATTTTAAGCTAAGATAAACTAAAGGTGCTTCATTCATCGCAATTCAGCTACGCTAAAATCCATTTGGAACCTGTCGGAACCAGTGAATTTTGTCCGACCTGTGCACAGAGAAAGATGGGACAGCCATTCTTAAACCATCGTTTATTAATTAAAGAGGTCTGGTACTGATATGTGGAGCAAACGTCCCGAAGGTGCATATTTGAATGGATGGATAAGGCTGAACTCTTTAAAACAGGCGGTGGCTCACGCCACCTACCTCGCCACCTACCTGTGACTCGTGAAGTTTCTGTCTCGTCTTAATTTTAGCCACCAGTCACAAAAACCTCCGTTTGGTTATTTCTGCCCATTTGTAATCTATTTTTCCTCCACTGTTAACCATAGGGTGAAGCTATTCACATAAAAATATAAAGTGTCCAGCCGTTTCCTTCTGCTCTCCACAGGCACCGCATAACGTGTCTGCCTCTTGGTACTTGACCCGGTATGTCTTAGTCCGCAGTACTCCCTTCCTGGCCTCGAACAGCAAAGAGCTTCCCCTAGAATTATCGCAGATATTTTCTTTGGCGATTTCTTGGTTAAATGTTCTGTATGTTCCCAGTGCCGATTTCGTCTGCTCTGACTCGGGCGCCATCTGTCGGAGGGTTTCAGGATTAATTTCAACCGCCTGGGGCTCTTTTACGTGCACTGACCTCGAGCAACGCAAGGGCGATTTTGCATCCTTGGGATATTACCCGTGCGAGTATGTCCGGCCAATGTACTGAAACCGCAGTTAGGCACCTCCATGGAAACGCGGCCACTGAAGCCCGCGGATTCGAACTCGCTACCCTGTACTAGGCAGCCGAACTCCAAAGCCGCTGAGCCACCCCGACAGGTCACTAAACAGGACCTGCATATAATGACGATTCTGTAGTGATCCGATTCCAATTTTGTATTCCCAACAATGGCCACCGGACTGAAGCGGCATTCCAGCGCCAACGATCAAAGGCAAAGCAAAACAATATAAGGGTGGATTCGGCTTCAAAATCGTAATATATAGGCCCAGTTCTCGGGTAGCTCCCGCCCCCCTCCCCCACGGGGATAATAAGTACAGATGTGTGCAGAGTCAGCGTGTGGAAATTATGCCGACGTTGCTACTAAGCCAGTGTATTAAAAGATATGTAAGTCAGGAGCTCTTTGGCCGTTTACACCTGCAGGAGTGTAGTAACAGTGTGCCAAAATATCACATAGTAAACATTGCGTGCAGACGACGCAGCAGGAAACCTGCGTGCGGGCTCAGGGTCGTGCGAGCATCATTCATTATCCCCTGGCATCCCTCGCTGGCCCTATTTTCCTTCTCATCCGAAGCTGTCGCTCTGACGTGAGCCGCTATTTTTCACATCCCCGCGACGCACTTCCTCTCCCGCTGGACGACGCCTTCCTCAGAGACGCTTTCCTCAGAGATTGAAGGAGAAGAGACAAAATGAAAACAACCAAACAAACAAAAACAAAATTTCTCTGGGCGTTCAGAGCATCGAGTGTGCTGAGGAGCGGTTGACGAATGAACGCTGCTTGGAACGCGTCCTCCAAGGCGCAGCGAGGTCGTCAGTGTCCCTCGAATAAAACGGAAAAGACGTGCGGCGGAGGATCGCGTCAGTTAGGGTAACGCGTGCCTTGTATAGCGAGGGAGCACTACCCACCATTACTCATCAGCAAAACGTAATTGGCAGTTTCGTTGGGTTCGCTCGACTACTGATCCGGAGTTCCCGAGTTCGAACCCGACCACGGCGGCTGCGTTTTTATGGAGGAAAAACACTAAGGCGCCCGTGTGCTGTGCGATGTCAGTGCACGTTAAAGATCCCCAGGTGGTCGAAATTATTCCGGAGCCCTCCACTACGGCACCTATTTCTACCTTTCTTCTTTCACTCCCTCCTTTATCCCTTCCCTTACGGCGCGGTTCGGGAGTCCAACGATATATGAGACAGATACTGCGTCATTTCTTTTCCCCCCAAAAAAACCAATTATTATTATTTCGTTGGGAACGCCTATCCATAGCCGCATTTGCGGTCATTTCTAGAACGACTTAAATGTTGTCGCACACTTTACTGGCTCATGCCCGAAGTCCTAACAGCAGTGGCAGGATCTTCTATTGAGAGTCTGGCGTTCAAGAGAGATGTTAGCAATGGCCGGAGGCTTTTAAGCGCGGCACCGGAGGTCTTGAGGTTAAGCTAACAGTTAGATTGAAGCCTGTGTTAAAATCTCCGTAACTGCTAGAACTTGGCATGGTTTGAAGAGGGAATTCGGTTCAGTTGCCAACCGTATGTATTCCGCATTTTTAGCGAATGAAATCTACCCCGGGGCTCGGGCAGATTACCTCGGTCCCAAAAGGAAGCGCGCTTGAGGACAGCTCACTCCATTTTCATTCCCATACAGGCTACTCCGTGTTTACGGCGCGGGCGAACGCCGTCTATGAGGGACAGCCCGCAGACTCGATACCACAGCGATAGCATATATTGGGAGAGCCTTCTCCTCGTATGGTGGGAGATATACCAGGTTAGAATCCCTGTACCATACGGAATATCCGTTGGTTTTCTGACGAGCACGCGGATTCACCGACTACGTATTGCTCTGAGGAACGTGCCTTCGTACTAACGAGGCTGAGTGGAGTCTATGCGCTTCGTTAAAGCTCGGCCACTTTCTCGCGGGCTTTTGAGGCTGACCGACGTTAATAAACTAGCTATTGCGCGCTCTGTATATAGCTATGCCTTTCTGAAAATTTAAGCCGACTTCAAATCTCAGAATTTCACTGGCTCACGCACAAAACAGCATTGCAGTTCTTTCTTGATCATCTTTGCAGCGATCAGCGGACTTCGGGGGCTATGGCGCTTTCTTCGTGCCATCTTTGTATCGGCCCTTCATGCCCTGGCGCGTGGTGGGCGGGATTAGCCCGTTGCAAAGCGACAACCAATGCACAGTCGCGAGAAATTATTAATTACTATTATTATGAATTGGTTTTGGGGGAAAGGAAATGGCGCAATATCTGTCTCATATATCATTGGACACCTGAACAGCGCCGTAAGGGAAGGGATAAAGGAGGGAGTGAAAGAAGAAAGGAAGAAGGAGGTGCCGTAGTGGAGGGCTCCGGAATAATTTCGACCACCTGGGGATCTTTAACGTGCACTGACATCGCACAGCACACGGGCGCCTTAACGTTTTTCCTCCATAAAAACGCAGCCGCCGCGGTCCGGTTCGAACCCGGGAACTCCGGAGAAATGTGAGAGGGAACAAAAGTTTGAGCATTCGTTTGTTGGTCATTCCATAATTATTCTTACGAGAAGTAAGGTTAGATTAGCCCGTGAACTATCTGAAGCATTTTTTTAATCAAGGATAGAGGCTACATGCGCCTCAGCAGCACTCCAGTCTCCTGCCTGCGAGTAAGTCAAATCAGATTATTAATGAATAAGCGATAAAATGCTGCGGACTGTCCTTAATCCGCAGTGCGTTTTTTTTATGGCGGCAAATGCGCATGCGCTAACTGCTTTCCTCTTAAATAAATGTTCGAGTGTGTGCTTAAATATGCTTCGTTTTTAGTCAGCTCCCGTCCTGGCATGTGCGTGCTCGTTGGAAATAAGTAGCGCTCAATCACTCTTCAATAGAAACAGGCAATTTTTTACGTCTTCTAACTAGCGTTCCTCTTGGCGTAAAATATTCAATAGGCATTCTCAAATTTAGTGAGGAAATAACCGGAAAAGTTGAATTTTTGGGCAGAAAGTTCGTGACTTTTCTTGTCGCTCCCCGACTGTGAAGTCTTTTGCTGCTTTCACGTGTGCATTTAAATGAAATAACAATAAACGACAGAGAGAGAGAGAGAGAGAGAGAGAGAGAGAGAGAGAGAGAGAGAGAGAGAGAGAGAGAGATGAGAGAGAGAGAGAGAGAGAGACGAGACGAGAGAGAGAGAGAGAGAGAAGCTGACTGAATAGCTAGCGACCTGCACCTGGCCCGCAAACACTCTAACTTTGTTAAAGGCCCGCTGCTTGCCTTGGCTCTCTAACAACCGCATTCACACTTAGTCGCAGAACGGCAGCAGCGCTTCCGAAACGAGAACACCGCGCCCCAACTCTGCAGGCTGCCACGAGCGACTTACGCATGTGGTCCTTCTGCGGGGTGGTTCAGCGGGAAGTGAGGAGAAAATACAACAAATAACGTTTGATGAAAGAAAACACCCCTGACAGCAGCCTGGCCGCACGAAAGCGCACTCCACGCCCCTAACGAATCGAGGCCCGCGCCGGCAGGTCCGAGTCTGGCTCGGCTCCAAAAGCGCGTCCGGGCGAACGTAAACAGAGGCAGGGTCCGCGGGCCCGGCCTCGGGCCCGAGACGGCTAAGCCTCTCTCGGAAAGACTCCGAGCGTGCACCCGGGTTCCTTCCTAGCCACGCACCGCCGCACGGCCACGGGGAAATGATTTCCAAGAACCGACGCGTTCGGCGGAAGCCATGGCGAAAGGGAGCCAGCCGATATGGACTGAAGGTGATTGGCTGCCGGTGCTGTGGAGCGCGCAACAAGCTCGCCGCCAGGGCGTCCCTTCCTAACGACATCCCGTGACGAAGAGCAACAGGACGGGGAGGAGGTGGCGGCTGTCCAGACAGACAGATAAGGGACGCCGCGACAGCGAGTAAGGGAGAAGCGCAGGGCGAAGGAAAAGAAGCGACAAAGTGAAAGGCGAAGAGTTACGACCCCAGCAGCGTTGCCGCCGCCGCTGTCGCCAGCGCAGACAACCTGCCGCTGTGGCGACTCAGGGTCCTCAGTCATGCCCGGCCGCCGCCATATGACTCAAAGGCCTGGGCTCGGGCTTGAGCTCCGAGGGGGCAACGTGATACGCGCGGACGACGCGACTGCGTTTTGACGAGGCGCCACGGGAAGGAGGGACGTGTCAGCGTCCGCTGACGTCACGAAGCCGCCGTCCAGGAGGCTGGCCGGAAAGATGGCCGGCCAGATACGATGATATCCATCGCTCACGCGTATACACAGCGCCCATGCGCCCTGTATTCCAATAAAACTGCCTCGCTGAAAGAAGGAGCATCTATGGTCTCATAGCAATCAGCAACTTCAAGGCTGCGCCTGTGTGAGGCCAGTGTGAGGACACGCTCATACCACGAAGTTTGCCCCAAGTTCAACAGGAAGTCGTTTGGGAGGGGGGGGGGGGGGGTGTATCGGTGTGATGACGTGAGCGTTAGCCTTCCCGCGTCATTGCACTTACAGCCATACGCCACACGTCGACCGCTCTGTGGTCGACGTTGGAGGAAGGGGCAGGGGGTTGTTATTACTTATCGGACGTCTTCCCTATGTGCTGCGCGCTACTCTGAACGCATTCAGTCCCGTGCGACTTTGACCAGGAGCCGAGATGCAGTACTCTTCTAAGATCAGTATACATGCATATACCTCTATGTCCTCTACTTTAAGCCCGCTGCTGTACCGTAGTCTTTCCAGTCAGCATTAAAGGGTGACTAGCTTCATCTCGTTTACGTCCACTGCGATCAATAGGAGAGGCCCTTGTATTGCAGCAGACGCAAATGGGCTGATGAGGATGGAGATGTTGATGACGACATGCACTTCAGGACAAAAGCCTCTCTCAATGGCCTGCTATTCCATACTAGCTCCCCCCCCGTGGTCTAAGTTTTCGTTATGTTTTCGTCGTAGAACAAACCATAATTTTCTATTGAATTTCCTGCTGCGCCACCTTGCTCCAGTTAGAAGAATAAAGATTTCAGGAGAAACGTGGAAGCGGCCTCTCAAAATCAGGTTCACATGTTCGTTTAGCATCGTAAAAATGTGTTAGTAGCCAGTGAGCAAAGCTACGTTACACTCAAGAGTACATACATACACGACACGCGCCGCTGGCCTGAGGAACGGAGTCTGCCTTTGCTCAAAGTGCTGACGACAAAGTCCGCATTCCGACTGTGTTCCGTAAGTGCGCAGCTCGACATGGCCCGTGGGAGGCACAGAGCCCAACCCTCGCGAAATGCCGTTACGTAAGCTCGTGCGTCATAAGTGAGCATGACGGCAGAAAAGTGGGGAGGCCTAGCCTCGTCCCCCGACGTTGTGTAACCAACAAGGTGGCAGTCTCCTGATATGTGGACGGGCCGGCAAACCTGAAGCCATGTAAGAGCGGAACCTCGTATGCAGAACATGCATGCGGCAGGAATAAAACGAAAATCACGAGACGACGACGCCTGTCGCAATTCCGCAGTTCACACGTTCTATTTCCGAACGCAAATGATTACATAACGGCGCCAGTTCTATGCAAGAGTTCTTTTCTCTCCCTGTTACGTTCTTGTTTTCAACCAGAAAGCTGTATTGCCCCCCCCCCCCCCCATGTGCTTAGGTGAGCATTATATGGGCACATAGCTAAGTGCTATTCACTCCGTCATGGACTCGCGCGAAAACAATTCCGCACATGGGGGAAATGACACAGAAAATAGACGCGCGATGGGTTTGCCCGCAGTGCCAAGTTTTTATCTTTGTTGGCAAAAAGGCTGTTGAAGGGACCGAAGTAAGAGCGACCTTTTAGGGTTGCGCGTAGAGGTTTATAAGCGCAAAAGCGTGACGAGGCGCGTATACTGCCATTTTCGCTTCGCCAACAGTAAAGGGCGCAAGGAACCTGACAGGAGCTCCCGCACATGGCTGGGTGGCCTTTCGTGCCGCACCAGAAACGAATAGGAAACTTCTGAGAATCACTGCAGTTGTGCATGCTTCTTACAGCCTCGATAAGATACACTCGGACAGTGATAAGCATTTATCCCCGAATCTTCTCTTACCCCGAGAACAGCCAGAGTACGAGCTTTAGGGCTTTGCGTCTAAGACTGTTCTAGGCTTGTTCTAGAACAAGCTATGCTCGTGACAAATTCTTAGTATTCCTGTCATTAGTTCCGAGTGATGAACTGATGATGATCTAGTTTGCTCGTATACGAAGAGCTTGCTCGTAAACATGTGTAATGTGCGTACAAATACACTGGAATTATAGAGAACGATGATTGAAGGGGTTCATGAATTTGCATACATGTGAATGTCAGGGTTCGACTGGCTACCCACAAGTTTGCAGAGCTCTGGCGAGACGAGCGCCACTGATGCCGTTTCGCAGAACTTAACCCAACCGAGCGACCTCACCGGCGCCTACAACTATACCTCGGGCGTGACGCCTAAAAGGTTACGCGCGTTGCCCTCGCGAAAGGTGGTACAGGGCGACAGCTCCCCGTGCCGGAAACGGAACCGGAACTCGCTCTCGTGTCCGCCGCGTCGAGTAAATCTAGCAGTCGCGAGGATCGCTGTTAGGAGGACCGCGGGGCGCGTGAGGCTTACCGAAACTCGCACCAAAACGGACCGCGCGGCACCAAAATAAACGCGCCGGAATAAGGTCCAGCCAGTTTCGGCGTCCCCCAAAATAATAACGAAGGGTCGCCTTGGAAAATAGAAGCAGCCGCGCTGCGCCTCTGGAATTAGAAGTTTCCCAGAGTGGCCCAAGCGCAGCGCCTCAGCACCACACACACACACGCACACACCTCTTCGGCAGCGAACGGCGAGCGCCAGGCAGAACGGGGCCCGCGAGCGATGCCCGAAGCACCGATGCCGAGAGCGATCCGCCGGACCGACTGGGACGCCACGAACCGCGCACCACAAGCGACGCGGGGGCGCCGAGTACCAGGCACAGAAGGTGCGGAGAAGGCGTGTCAGGGTACGGGACGTGGACCTCAACGTGGTCCCAGCAGCCACGCGATGACGGTGCCATCTTTGAAAGCGGTGCGTAGCCCTCTGCTCCGGCTGTTGCGTGGAAGCGCCAAATGTTGGACCAACTGGTATGGTTAATCTTCAAACGCCACGTCCTCCTGTCTTCGTCTCGTCTGCTTGTCCCTTCTGGTCGCGCACTGTGTTCAGAGGTGATTCGGCAGTGGTGTTTTTGTTTGTCGACCAAAGTGTCCAGGACCGCCGAGCGACATATCATCGCGCCTAGTAGTGACCCGTTCCCCGGAGAGTGCTTTCGTTTGAAATCAGCGCATGGGGTGAGATCAACGACAGCAGTTTGCTCAAGTTGTGATGCTGACGTGGATCTGTCTGAAACAAGTCACGATAGATGGCCGGGTATATAGTCGTATTTGTGCTCAGTTCCACGTTCTCTCCGCTGTCCTGCTTGTTCTGTGTCCGTGTTTTGAAGGGCTCAAAACCAGTGACTGCTCAGGAGCTTTTATATGGAAGCCTCCAAAAAGGCGACCGCTTTTGTCAAAGCCCACCAAAGTCTCGCCTGGTTCCTGCTCTCTGCTGGAGTCCTTAATCACAGCGTTTTAGATGCGCTGCAGTGTTGATAGCTGTTATGACCGCATCATCTAACCCTGTACCCCTACCCGCTCACCGTAGAAAAAAAAGCCAGCGAGGCACGTCTAACGGAGGAGGATGCTTTGTGGCGCAAAACATCAAGAGAGCAGCGCCGACCCGGGGCCAAGGTTGTGGTTATGTGCGACCGCTCGGGAAAATGATGCGTCACGTGACTATTTCCTTGTGCGCTTGGAAACAAGAGCCTTTCAGCTACAGGGTGGACGTGCAGTGTGCCTCCCATACTGCAATGTTCAAGACGGTTTCTTTACGGATGCGTACACATTCTTGCGATGGGCATGTGCGCGAGAAGACAAGCGACAGTGCGCGAAAGTTGTGGCAGTTATGGAGGCGATGACGGTTACCTTCTCTGCTCGGTTTTACCAAGGACCTTGAATACAATTGGCAGAGTCGCAGGGAACGCTGTGTGCCCTTGGAATGAACGCTGGATATTGTGCGTCACCCGCATTTGTTCAGTGAAGCCGTTGGATATATCGCTGCTCACACGCAGAAGACATCGATACGAGGATAACCTGCCATCACCACGCCGGGAGTATAAAGCGTCACATTTAAATACATTACATTTATGCTATGCAACTTATGCTGTGAAATATTCACGTAAAATCGAGGATTACCATTGTCAGTATGACAGCAGATGTTGCTATCATCCTTTAAGGTCTGCTTTATGGTTTTCGACTACATTGCGTCTAGCATTAAACGAATAACTCGCAATACGACAATCGAGTTTACATCGTGAGCGGGTCGCGATATTGCATCTTGAGCTTAAGGCAATATTAAGGTTCAAGCACAGTTGAACTTCGCTATAACGAAGTTGAAGGGGCCCTGCGATTACTTCGTTATTTCCGTAACTTCGTTACAGCCCGTGCTGACCGAGCTTCCAAGGGGAATCGTCATTCCTTCGTTATGCCTGCTATTTCGTTATAACGAGGTTCGATTCTAGTCCCGGTAAATTCAACGCACGGCTCCACAATTTACTTGTACTAGCACCGAATGAAGCGTATAACGCCTCAAGCTTTTAACCCATATATGCCTTGTGTCCCACGCGTAGGAGACCGCTTTTTTTTCGTAGCAACTTTGAAAATTTTTTGTATTAATGCTTGCGCCCTCTAGCGTAGGTTCAAGAAGTTCTAAACGTTTCCTGTGCAAGCGCTGCGTTGTGTGCGTTCAGTCTGGTGCCGCCATTCTTCTCTGGAAGCAGTGAGCATATTCGACTGCATCGACTACATTGTGATTCCGTAAGAAAAACAGGATTTGGATATTGGCATGAGAAAACTAGCACGCGTGATGAGAAATATCAGATTAGAGTCGATGTCAAATGTTTTAGACTTAGACTTTACAGCCAGCAGTCGATAATTCATTTGCATTGCATGGTGGCTCCGATTTTGCTAACTGTCCGATACATTGTAGGGCGACTCAGAAGTCGGTGTTGATAAATTATTTACATCAATAAAAGGATGAGTGGGAATTCCGAAGTGAAAAAAAAAATTTATTCAAAATATTTAATTTTTTATTCACCGAAGTTTAGGCATATATGGGTCAACAGAAACGTCAGCGATAACGCATTTTTTGAAAGATTGTGGGGACTAAATTAGTGTGCTGTTGTCACTTGCCATTTGCTCTTGTTTTCTTGGTGGGATACTTAGGTGCAGGTAGTGCTAAAGTTACGAGAGCACTGGTGCATTTGCTCCTCTTGTGCATTTACGCACACAAATATTTTATTCTCCAACTGACGGCCCAGAAGACGAATGTTGTCTAAAACCCCCACGTGTAGCTGCGTTACTGCATTCGTCTCACCTTTTGAAGCCCTCCTGGCGGCATCTAGACATTTTGTGCAGATCCGGTAGCTGTGCTTTTTTTATAACTCCGTGTTACGTTACGTGATGAAGTCACCAGAACTTCTTTTGGGATAGATGCACGTAATATATATCTTCATTTACGTGCATATATTTTTATTTACTTTGTCTACAAATCTTGCTGTATTGACCTGATACATCGCAAGTTTGACATGGTAGCATTTAAACGAGCACAAATAGACGAATACACACACAGTTAGGAAGATACGCAAGGCTAGACAACACAGGAAAAGGTTTAAATGTAAACCTGTCACAAGAATATGTGATTGTTGAACACACCGATTTGAGAGACGTTTCCGCAGGGACCCGTTCAGCTAATTGCGCTGCTGAATTATAGGAGGAAAAAATGAGCATTCAAGACAATTCACGTGTGGTTACCAGAGCATCAGGTCCGACGGGTTAGTGCGACGGGTAGTGCGGTTGGAAGAGCAGATCAGCGAGATGGGCTCTGTGATGAAGGTATTCGGATTCACAACCTTGTGGAGGGCGATGGCGCGTTCACACCAGTGCTTGTGTGCCAACGATATTTTATGTCTTTAGCATGCGATGAAAGGGATCGCACCTTTTCTATATAAATCGAACTTTTGTTTTGCATGGCTTCAGGGCTACAAATGTCACGAGAGGAATGAGGTGATCGAGGTACATGGCCGCTTATTCGAGTATGTGCAGCGCTAATGATTTGTATGCTGTTAGTCTAGATTTTGTCAAACTTGTTATTCTGCAGGTTATATGGCCGAGGTTTTGACGAGCTTGACAGCAGATAACATCGACATGCCGCTGCTATTTGAGATTAGTTGTGTAAGCGATGCTGTAGTAACGAAACTAGTTTAGACGCTCAAGGATATTGACCGTTATTATTATAAGTGTATTGCAAAGAAAACTTTTGGTTCTTGAAAGTCATAGAAGCGGTTCTCGCTTTTACTTCACAATTGTCGATCCACTCACGAAACCTAAAAAAAAAAAAACTTTAAGGTTAGTTTGGGCGCACATATGACGCTTTCAAGAATTCTGCAAGTTCCAGTGGCAAGAAACCAGCCGAACCCTTCGATCCATAGCGGTGCTGAACATATAGCGGTGGTGGCGACATACCATGGCGTGAGCTTACTGTGCAGAAGGGCGTTGAACCAACAGGCTGATGCAGTTCACATACCACTGCTGGTAAGCTAAACTCGAAAGGAAGAGTGTGTACACATGCATGCATGAATTTCAGCAAAGCGTATATTCAAATTTCACAGCAAAGAGAGATCATCCCGCATTCTAAATAGAAACTAACCGTGCCAATTTGTAACATTCGTTTATCAAAATAATCACTCTTTGCTCGTTTCCGTTCCACTGTCGGGCTTGCGTTTATTCGTTCACACGGCGTTCCCGTTGACGATACTATGAACATATCTCAAGCAGCACAGGTAATATTCCCAATATTGGAAATGCATTGACAAAGGTCCTACAAAGGATTAGTGCGAAATTAACCCTATCCAATATAGGGCTAATTACCTGTGCTGCTTGGGATAGCGGCAGGTGTACGCTCAGCTCGAGTCATGCTGTTCTCAGCAATGTCGTTCAGACCTCCTAAACCGATGTAGTTTAGCTTGCGCTTGATGTTCGGAGCTGTGTTTTCAACACCCTAGGTCGGGGACCAGGGACTCTGTATTCGTTCTGCAAAGGTTGATCCAGGAGACCTCAGCTTTAAGCCTTGTTACACCGCTCATTGGTCTTGTATACAGTGCGAAAGTCAAGGATGTCCGCACATACGAGGTCTGCGCGCTTGGTTACAAGCGTTGCGCTTGGATGATGCCAGCTCTTTCCACAGCCTCAACAAAGCAGTCGGCATATCGCTTTTAGGCACGCTCTTTTGTCTTAGCTAGGGCGCACGTGTTTGAAGGCGACGAGACCGTGACTCGGCAGAGTTATGTTTTTATGGCTCTGGCACAGGATGCGTCCCGCGCGCCCACCTAAAGTGAAAATATTCCCTCGACTCTTCAAGGAGTAAATCTTGTTGAACTGCGTCGTTTCACTTTGC
This sequence comes from Amblyomma americanum, assembly GCF_052857255.1. Lineage (NCBI taxonomy): Eukaryota > Metazoa > Arthropoda > Arachnida > Ixodida > Ixodidae > Amblyomma > Amblyomma americanum. The sequence goes on along the minus strand of NC_135499.1, from coordinate 139,126,335 downwards.
AACTACAGGCTGATTTACGGGCTTGCGTGCTTCCGCCTTTCTTGTAGAGCGTGAGGAAGCAATGCACTCTCCACGGCCGCCCCCCCCCCCCCCCTCCCATAAATCTCTGGATCATGCATGATTTCTTTTATGGCAAACGTTTGGGAACAGTTTGTTATTGGATATCAATTGAACGATGTCTTAGCGCAGCCGCAATTTTTGCCTCTGAAAAAGTGAGAACAAAAAACTAGAGATGACGTTTGGAGACCTTCCCAGTGGTAGAGAATTGGTCAGCAGCATGTTGACAAAGCTTTCTGCGTCTACAGGCACTGTTTACTGACAAAGTATACCATGATTCGCTTCCGATGGCTAGAAGAACCCGACATAAACAATATGATTTAGCCTTGAAGAGTTACCGAGTGAGAGCCCGGACTGCGTGCACAATTACCTCGCCAAGCTGGATCTTTTTCCTGATTGTGTCCGCGCTGCTGATACGTATGCATCGCAACCAACTAGCCCGGCAGATCGTGCTAGCCTAGATTGTATGGCCATTTGAGAGATTGTAGCCTCCATTCGAGAACTTTTTCGGCCATATGAAAACTTCGACACGCAGCTAAAGCTGCCCATGTCTACCAAACTGGCTAGAATGAGCTCGAGAGGCAGGTTTCATGAATTACGATAGCGCCATTTCCTTGTGGAAACAGGTCCCGGTCAAACTCAACGAAATGCCATAGCTGGCCCAGATGAATTTTGCACACGGCTAAATATAAATGTATTGCGGGAAAAATAGAGCCCTACGTAGCTAGATCTGGGGTTAAATCATGCTAGATTCAGCCGCCGCGGTGGCTCAGTGGTTATGGCACTCGGCTGCTGACCCGAAATACGAGGGTTCGATCCCGGCCGCGGCGGTAGAATTTCGATGGAAGCGAAATTCTAGAGGCCCGTGTACTGTGCGATGTCAGTGCACGTTGAAGAACCCCGGCCAGTCGAAATTTCCGGTGCCCTTCACTACGGGGTCCCTCATAGCCTGAGTCGCATTGGGGTGTTAAACCCCCATAAACCATAAATAATGTCAGATGAGGCCAAATACAGATCCGAAAGTGGCTTTATTTGGCCAGATCAGGGCCACATCTGGTCTTCGCCTCGTCATAGCTATACCGTGCCTGATCTTTGAATAAGCAGATCTGGACGTACATGAAGTTTCGGCTAATAAGTAGCGCCATGCTTTAAAATAATTACATCGAGCTCTACGAATATTTGATAGTACAGCTTGTACGCATTTATCTTGACCAGGTCAGCATATTTTTGAAATGCACCTGTTTTGCCACATGATTAGGTTCTTGCGCGGACACGACCTTTAGTTTAGTCCGAAGCAGCGCCTATGCCCAAGAACTTGGTATACTTTTCCCTGCTCTTTTAAGTACCACAGCATTGTTGGAAAGGTATCCCCCTCTCACCCCATTTCGCTCATTTTGAATTGTGTTCAATTAATGTAGAAGGGAGTCTGAATGCATGAACATATTATCTTGCACACGAAGCCGTTGTAATGAAGGCACAAAGGTTCCAGTTCCTAGAGTAACCGCCGCGGTGGCTCGGTGGTTATGGCGCTGACCCGAAAGACGCGGATTCGATCCCGGCCGCGGCGGCTGAATTTCGATGGAGGCGATATTCTAGAGACCCGTGTACTGTGCGATGTCAGTGCATATTAAAGAACCCCAGGTGGTCGAAATTTCCGGAGCCCTTCACTACGGCGTCTCTCATAGACTCAGTCGCTTTGGGGCGTTAAGCCCCCATAAACCAAACCAAACCAGTTCCTAGCAGAAGGAAAACGATGTCTTTGGTTCCAACGTCCACACTAAGTACAGACCAAAACCACATACGTTGTTTAGGACAGCACGGTTATATATATGCAAGATATGCGCCATGTTTCCGGTGCTATCTTATATGCAATCACGGGGCAGAGCTTGATTTATATAGTCCAAACATGGAGATAAAAATGTAAACTGATAGATCGTTCATCGGACAAACCAGTAAAAAAAAAATCAAGTGATACTGCTTCCAGAAAATAGAAACGAGTTAGTACGTCATAGCGGCGTCACCATCGACTAGGCAAGTTGAATGTCAAAAGTGAGAACTTCACCACCCGCGCTTGTAATAGTGAACGAGATACCATTTCGAGCTCCGAGCGCTTTCTGCTCGTACGTTTCCACGCTCAGCGGACGATAAATGGAGCGTTCGTCACACCATCCACCTTAGCCGAAATTTCCACTTTCCTCTGATAACTAGCAGCAGTGCTTGCTATTTTCCCAAGCCCCCAGTAGCACTGCTACAAACGATCACTTCTGTCTTTGTCTTCTGCCAAATAATGCCAACACAAAAGCATCGTAATCGATACGGCTGAATTATTCATGAAGATCGGAAGGCTGCCTATGTAGCGCCGACCGGCCCATTTGATGCCACGGTCTTTGCGTCCAGTTTCTCGCAAATGTCAGACGGCCAAAAACATGTGCATGAAACTTTCCTTGCTCAATAAGTTCCTCAAAGAGGCCAGATTAAAGCAGCCCTGACCTCTTCAGTGTCCTCGCTTAGTAGCCTAGATAGTGCGTCATAACCCAGTTCCCCCGTAACCGGATATCAGTAAGTCAGCGCAAATTGACGCAGGCGCGGATAAAAGGTAATCTCGTTTTTCACGCAGCAGCTCGGTAACAGACCTTCACGTACGAAGCTCAGCGCTATTAGAGTGCCCTTCGTATTGCCAGAATGAGAGCAGACTTGCATAGCTGGCCACATCGGAATCACTACGCGTGCTAATTAAGGAAACGTTAGGAGCCCATTGTCGTGCCGTGACGCAACAGGCGACGGCGCACACCAAGACACAGAGAGGGAGAGAGAGGAGCGAGTCAAGATTAAAACCGCTTTTTAAGAGGGGGGGGGAAGGAAAGGCAAACGGATATCGAGGCTCATTCCGCGACATACGAAACCAAGAGTTCGGAAGAATAAGAAAAATCAATTTAGAAAATACAGATATCAAGAAAGGAGGAAGGGAACTTGAACCAAGATTCACGGAGGAGGAGTGGCGGCATCACAAGGGTGGAGGGGGGGGGGGGGGATCAAGAACACAGCCAAACTTGGCTGAGAGAGCCGAGACGAAGCAGCCTTCCAAGTGGAGAGCGGCGTAGGAGCAGGATGGAGAGAGAAAGAGAGCAAAGAGTACGAGAGAGGATGAGACGACGTCTTAGGAACAAACAAGAAATCATCGACTCAGTAAGAAAGGTGCAGAGCAAGAACAAGTCGAGGACGAGCGAGCAGGAAAAAAAGGAAAAAAAAGAAGCAACTGAGGGCCGCAGCCAGCAAGAGCGAAGGTAGAGACCAAGCGCGCGCAAAAGTAAAGGATAAAAAGAAGCGGCATCAGAAGAAGAAGAGGGATGGAGCGAGAGGCGAGCGGCGCAGCTCCTCAGCAGCAGCAGCAGCGGCGGCGGCGGCAGCAGCCAGCCGTCCGAAGCCAGGTGTGGTGACGTCAGCCAGCGACCGGATGACGCGCGCTAATTTTAGCAGCGCGCGGCGGAGTCGCCGGCGCCTTCCAGCCTCTTCCGAGCATGCGTGCCGCTAGGCAGGAAGAAGGGGGGCACCTCTCTCTCTATACCCCGCCCCCACTCATCCTCCTCCTCTCGGCCCTCGCGCGCTCCTCGGCTTCCTCCTGGCAGCAGCAGCAGCACGTGCGCCAGCGACGGCGGCGGCAGCGAAGGATGATGTGCACCGCGCAGGGGGGACGAAAGATGGCTTCGAGAAAAGGGGCAGAAAGTAAGAGAGAAAATTAACTGAGGGTTGTGGCGGGGCACGGAGGGGGGTAAAAGCTGAGGGGAGGTACGGCACAAACGACGTTACGCCGGGCACGCTTCCAGCGCAACCAACGGTGAAAGAAGGGGAGAGACTGAGCTCTCCCGGGGTGAGAAGGGAGCGCTGATGGCATGGAGGTGGAGGTGGTGGAGGGTATGGCGGAATGCTCGAGAAGCATGCTGTGTCGCGCCGCCTACGACGCTTCTTCGCCAGCCGCCCCCTCCCCCTTTCCCTCGCCCCTGCCCTCTCTCCTCTTTCCTCAACTCCTCTGCCTGTGAGACGTAGGGCCCTGGCTGCGTCGACGCAGCGTGCGGCCCGAGCCGGGGGCCCACGAAACGTGCCCGCTCCAGTGGGACGGTGTAAGCCGAAATACAGCGGTGGAGGTGGGGGCTCGGCCTGCACTGAAGGGGGTGCCCGAAGTAAGTAAAAGGAAAGAAAACGCTGCAGCACGCTATTGAGCTAAGGAGCGAGAAGGAGGAAAAGTCGGCGCTTCTTCTCTGACTGAGGGTACGAGGAAAAGATTGGGGAGAGGTTATTGACGCTGTGGAGGCGATGGCTGCGAGGAGGCCAACGACACCGGCAACAATGTCCCTCAACCTGGGTAGCATTCAAGGTTAAGGGCAGAACAAAGTTCACACAGACAGTTAATCGACAATTCATTGTGCATGGTATTCATTCCTGAATATAACGGTGCTCGCAATCGCGTATTAGTTAGCCCATGCGCACTCACTGAACACTTGCTCCATTCAAACAAATTTACCGGAAAAGAAAGTGTTAAGATTGGAATCCCGCTTTAATGGAAAGGATTGTGCCTCTCATGAGCTGTGGCTCATTTCAAACAGAACTTTTCATTTCATTTCATTTTATTACCTTAAAGACCCCTCGCGGGGTATTACATAAGGGGTGGGATTAGCAGGAAAAGGCACAAAACAATGCCATTAGTGATCATGAACAAAAAATGTTGTTTAGATTGTTTGCAAATGATGAAGGACAGGTGATGTCGACGATGTGCTGGGGAAGGCCGTTCCAATCCTTAGCTGCACGTGGGAAGAAGGAGGCTGAAAAAGTAACAGTTCGGGCACGTGGGCGAAAAACTTGAAGCGTGTGGCTAGTGCGATGAGAAATGTATGATGCTGGCGTGATGTAAGGGGCACGGTTAAGTGATGAGTAAAAGAACTTGTGGTACAGTGATAGCGTGGCTATGCGACGACGAACGGAAAGAGGCGATAGTGCTGATTTGGTTTTTAAGGCTGAAACACTGACGTCGTAGGAGTAAGAAGAATGAATGAACCTTGTAGCGCGGTTTTGAACGGCTTCTAGATCGTTTACGAGGTTAATATGATGCGGGTCCCATATGGCGGATGCATATTCAAGTTTAGGTCTAATGAGTGACTTGTAGGCGAGCAATTTCACGTGATGTGAGGTGAGGCGAAGGTGACGTTTAAGAAATCCCAGAGTTTTGTTAGCCGATGATATCACGTTAGTAACATGTGCATTCCATGTTAGGTCATTAGATAATGTGACGCCTAAGTATTTGAAAGATGATACAGATTCTACGAACTCGTTAGCGATTTTGTATTGGAAGGCATGAGTCTTTTTGCGACGGGTGATGGAAAGAAGCTTGCATTTGCTAGGGTTGAGGGTCATAAGCCAATCTGCGCACCACTGTTCAATTTGGTTAAGGTCCTGCTGGAGGGCTTCATGATCAGTTATGTTTGTTACTTGGCGGTAAATTACGCAGTCGTCAGCGAACATTCGAATTTGGCAGGATACGTATTGAGGGAGATCATTAATATATATTAAAAACAATAGGGGTGCAAGAACAGAGCCTTGTGGGACGCCGGATGTTACAGGGAGAGGGTTGGAAGACTGGTTATTTACAATGACTGACTGAAAGCGATTTCTTAAGAAGGCCTTGATCCAGTTTAGCACGTTAGGATGAATGTTTAGAATAGAAAGTTTTTGTATTAAACGTTGATGTGGAACTTTATCAAATGCTTTAGCGTAATCCAGAAAGATGGCGTCAACTTGAAGGTTAGCGTCCAGGTTAGTATGTAAGTCGTTGAGGAACATGGCTAGTTGTGTTTCGCATGAATACCCCTTGCGGAAACCGTGCTGGGATGGATGGAAGAAATTGTTAGCGTCTAAGAAGTCCATTACCTGAGAGTAAATGACATGTTCCATGATCTTGCAGGGGACGCTAGTTAAAGAAATAGGACGGTAGTTCAGAGGGGAATTTTTGTCACCTGATTTGTAGAGTGGAACGACCTTCCCAACTTTCCAGTTTTCCGGAATGAGACCTGTAGAGAGTGATTGCGAAAACAATAATTCAAGATACACTGCGCTGATACATTTTGTGTTTTTTAGTAGTTTAGTGTTTATCTCGTCGATGCCGGCTGACGAGGAAAGTTTCATTTTCTCGATTAAAGACGAGATGCCAGTTGAAGAAAAAGTTATTGCGTCCATCGGTGAGGTGGCATTAGTAGGAGGTATTCTTGGAGGCGGGTTGCGCTCCTGGGTGAAAACTGACGAGAACGCCGTATTGAAGATGTTAGCGCATTCTATGTCGGAGGCTTGAATACCGGATGCATGAGTGAGAGTTACTGAGTGTGATGGTGCGGGATTGATAACGCGCCAAAATTTTTTGGGGTTATCGCATAGCATGCGCGGTAGGTCGCTGTTAAAAAATGAGTGTTTAGCGTTGGTGACGGAAGTCAAGTATTCTTTTTCGGCTGAAAAGTATTTCTCCCACGCTTCGGAATTGCTTTTAAATTTGGCAGCGCGAAAAAGCCGCTTCTTTTTATTCTCCAGTCTTTTTAGTGTCTTAGAAAACCAGGGTTTAGAGCGATTTTCACGAAAAGTTATTCTAGGGATAAATTTTTGCGTTAGTTCATGAAGTTTATTTTTAAATATTAGCCAATTCTCGTTAACAGATCTCTGGTTATAACCGGCTTCGAAGAGTGGGAAAAAAATGCTCAGTTCATGATTAATGGCATTGTAGTTACCCTTGTCATACAGGGTGATTGTTTTCTTTTGTGTTTCATGGCGCTCGGTGCGGAAGGAAAAATCGGCTTGAATGACTTTATGGTCGCTAATGGGCTCTAAGTATGTAATGGATGACAAACTGTCAGGATGAGAGCTTAGTATTAAGTCTAAAATGTTGCTCGAATCGCCTGCGGTGCGTGTTGGGCTGGTTACTAGTTGGTAAAGATTAAAGTTCAAACAAACATCTAGAAAATCCCTTGATTCTGCACTGATTGGCTGTGAATGAGAACGGTTGAGCCAATTTATTCCTGGATAATTAAAATCACCAAACAGAAGAATATGCGCGTTCGGATAAGATATCATGAGTTGGTTTAGCATATTGTTAAGTTCACGAGAAAAGTTTGGGCTAGAATGCGGAGGCCTATAACATACGCCGATTATGACTGAATGCGGTGAAGTACGGCACAAAAGCCACAGTATCTCTAAGTTAAATGGGAGACGGATGGGTGAACAAGATAATTCTGGGCCAGCAGCGATCAGCACGCCACCCCCTCGAGAATCTGTGCGGTCCTTCCGATAAACAGAAAAATTCGGCAAATCGGCAATAACTTCGGCATCAGTGATATCATTAGTAAGCCAGGTTTCAGTTAATAACAGCATACTGCTGTTAGATGATATGGCTAAGCTAGACACGCGTTCTCGTTTCGGCATAAGACTGCGAATATTAGTGTAGGTTACAGAGAACGAAAGATGATTGCTTGGTAAAGTGCGGGGACGGGTATTGATTACATTTGGGGGAGGTAACCGCTATGGTATCTCTTTAACCATCTGCGATGAGATATCGTACATGTAACGCTTAGCTCCAATGTGCAATGTCTTGTAGCGAAGTGAAAATTTAGCTTTTTTGGCTTTGGCGAATGCTACAAGGTGGCTACGCGCGGTTTGGACGGAACGAGAGAAGTCTTCGCCGATGCTATAGGATGTGTTCTTTAGTTTCCGGGCATTTGAGAGAATATTGTCTTTAGTTTTGTAGGACGTGAATTTGGTTATTATTGGGCGGCAGCGGTCGTCAGAGTGGCGTCCAAGGCGATGTGCGCGTTCTATTTCTTTAGGGTCGATTGATATGTTAAGGCGATCCTGGCAGTGACGAATGATGATTTCTTCAGCCTCAGCATATGTTTCGGCCGCATTAGTGTCTTCAAGGCCATAAAATATTAGATTATTCCGCCGCGATCGATTTTCGGCGTCGTCTAGGCGTGTTTCTAGTGCAGAGACTAAGCTGGCTGTCTGGGCGGCGTTAGTTCGGACAGTATCAAGGTCTGTTTGTAAGGTTTTTAGGGTTTGGTAGTGGTTCTCGAGATCAGTCATTCTTTTATTTTACACGGAAGTACCACCGTCTCACTAAGCCCGCAGGTTATTAAAGACAGTTCAGTTATGGAAACAGCTCTGACGCAAACGCGTGGTTTAAAGAGGTTAGCCTACTCCGATGCCCCTCATCATACCATAGACAAATATTTAAACACGGCGAATGACAGCTGCAGATGGACTCGACCACTTAGTAGTTCCGTAAGCACTCAGGGCGGAGACCATTCCGGAATGCGGCTCCTGCAATAATGAACGTTCACTAATCTAAGCTTCCGTCTTTAACATGGTAAATACGACAACGTGAATAGCATTGCCAGCAAACGTTTATAGAACGTTCGCGAAGTCCGCAGTGGCTTATGGCGTTAACCAAAATAGAAAAGGGTGAAAGCGGTGAGCCGGTACGACGCAGCGATGCCGGAGTTTTCGTTACGTAACGTTAACGGCTTATCGAGCTTGCAAGCGCGACACGTGGCCATATAATGAAAGGGAGAGCAGCGAGCGGGTAGGGACGCAGTAAACACAAAAAACCGTGAGCTTAGAGGATGGAAAGGTCACGCACCGGAAGAGAGGATGCAGAAGGAATTCAGGCTGCGCATGTGCGACGGACAGGACAAGGCGCAGACCGCCAGGGCCACGCGCAAATAACTTTGATCGTATATTTTAATTCGTGCAGCCATTTGCTGTCTTTGGGGCAGTAAGACCAGGCGTTCCTGTATTTATGCTCATTAATAATCATCATCTTCATTATCATAATCAGAACTAAGTCCCCTGCAGGAAAAAGGCCTCTCCCATATCCCTCTAACTAACCCTGTCCTGTGGCGGTTGTGGCCACCTTACCTCCGAAAACTTCCTAGTCCCATCCTTCCACCTGACTTTTTGACGCCCTTGTTACGCTTGCCCTCTCTTGGAATCCACTTACTTACCTGAAGGGACTATTGATTAGCTTGCGTTTGCATTGCTTGCCCGGCACATGCCCACTGCGTTTTTTTTTTTGGATTTAGACTAGGATATCATGCTCCCTTATGCAGAGCAGTAAATTGAGCGACGGGGAAACAGTGGACCGCCAGAAAACGACGCCAACCAACGTGGCACCTACGGTACCAAAGTGGGGAACCGTTCTAGGTCTCTGTGAGCTACTGACATTTTAGCTTCAGCGCTAATTAAAACTGTTTGGTGCAAACTGGTGACAAAGCACTGTTTGGTGTTTTTTGTGTGTTCATGAAGGTAATAAAACATCGATTTAATAATTCAATATAACCCCCACGTTGGGCGCCAAGGTGCGGGTAACTACTGCTCGACGCATCATGTCCTCGCTTCAGAAGGACGTCGATGCTCCAGCATCACGTGATCACCTTCTGAGTACACACCAAGCAGTATGGACGATGGCACTTTTGATGTGCGGCTGCTGGTCAGTGAGATTTCACTATGTGTAGTCACGCGACACAGGCCTGTGGATCTGGAAGTGTGGAACTGTGAGAGGCCGGGAGCTGGCGTTGCACTTCTGACTATAGCGGCGTCGAGTTTGGGCACAACGGGAAGTAAAGTTATTTCTTTTTGAGCAATTTTTCGCTGTTTTTTTGCGCAATTTTTCGCTGGTTTCAAGCCCTCGACTGAACCGTGGACCATCGAAAAGACGCACATTCCTTCGGCAGCAGAGGCAGATGCAGGGCAACTCAGCTGGGCCGCCATGTCTCCAGGTACACACCTATGAGGCGTCAAAGCCGCGCCAGTGAAAAAGCAAGTAAATCGGTAAGGCTGCGACAATCCCTAAACAAAGGAGGAGGCGAAACTGCGCAAGAAGAAGAAGAAGAAGAAGAAGAAAATAGACGACGACGAGAAAGGAGAGAGGGGGAAGGGCTGAGGCAGAGAGAGAGAATGAGGTGAGCGACGAGCGACGGCGGCCCAAGCCTAGGGCGCACCGTACCCCGCGTCCCGGCGGCCCTGGCAGCGTTCCCGCATGGCGACTGTCGTCTTCGTCGTCGGGTGAGCGACGCGGTTGGGCAGCCAGCAGCAAAGTACGAACAAAACGCTGCGCGTACGCACGCACATGCGCGCATCGAGCAAACAGTCGCAGACAAACAAGACTTAGCGGCGGCGGCTGCAAGGCGGCCGGACCAATCCCAAGTGCGAAGGATGGCTGCAGCCACATTCCGCACTCAGGGGGCGCCTGGTACCAGAGGGGCGTCGGAAGTGGGGAGGGAGGTGGGGGGGAGGGTAGAGAAGGAATCTGTGAGAAACGCGAGGGAAATCTCTCTCTCTCCTCCTCGGCCCTTTCCGGTGGCAGGAGCCTGGGAGGTGAGTTGCGGAGGAGCGGAGGGGATCGTGTTACCCAGACGACCGCGCCTCTCGGCCTTCCGTCCAGACTTCGCCGTTCTGCAGACGGCCAGGGAAAGAGAACGGTACTGCAGCGCAAATAAACATGAGGGGGGGGGGGGGAGGGGCAGCGGCGTCGGAGCGATGCAACGGACACCCCGTGTTACACCGCGGGATGGTGTAACTGCCGTGTTTATCACTGACGCCCGGCCTAGCATGCTGTCTTTTATTCGTTTTGTTTCCTCTTTTACCCTAGGAAAGCGCGCTCCGGTCAGTAGCAAGCGATTAGGGAAGAAAAAAACCCAGAGGGAGGGGGGGGGGTTCTGACGAAATTCTGAGGGCTTGTGTGGCGCGTGGAAACGTCAAAATGAAAGAATATAAAGCCTTTACCTTGGCAATTAAATGAAAAATATTGGTGACATACAGCGCGAGGAAAAAGGTGGTAGTTTGTGAGACATTTTCGAATCAACGACTTCGGTTCATCGAGAAGTGAAAGTTACTGCGCGCTATCCTTTCGTCAAAACCAACTTTCACATATCAAGATTGTCTTTCTGGCATAGCAAGAAAGTTATGCGTAAAGCTTGAGGCGCAGGGGCATTTGGTGAAAGCCGAACATTTTTATTCCGCTAGTGGGAGGTAGCTCCTGTCCCTGGTAGGCCCTCATAAAAATCTCATATGAAATAATAAAAACAAGCAGTTGCTTAGGCCTCACCTTGAAACTTCACACCTGCTTTTATTTGTTTACTGTGCACGACATAACAGCGCAAGTCGAAGTCGAATTGAAGCTTACAGAGACCGAATTAATGCCGTTGGGTCCATTCATTTCGCACATAAGCTGCACCTTTTGTTTTACTTGGGATGACAGTTTAAAAACTAAAGTGCATTTTGCGAGAGTAAATTTAATTATTGTGAGCTATGGCCCTACACGTTTACGAGTAGCTTATCGTTGATTAATCGGCATGGCTTAATCGGTAATTTTCTGTACTTTGGAGATGCGATAAAGTTTTCGGTTGAAAATTCCTGAGTATGTGGTCCATATCTCGGGATAAAAAGTTGCAGTGAAGGCTGCACGGCTTCTTTTCCTTCCCTCTCATCAGAAGGGAGAGGGTCTCTTCTCCAGCTTGTTTACCACAAAACGGGTCACATGACTTGAAAAAGCACTTCTCATTGGCGATCAGGGGAACGTGGTAATCCTGTAGCGCAGACGTCACTGAGTTCTGTGAAGCATCCTACTACTACTACTGCGACCATGAATGCAAAGGTCAACGACACCTTTAACTCCCGTGGACAGTTATCCAAAAGATACCCCTAGCGAGGTGACATCGGTAACGGCATCTTTAGTCTATGTGGTGGTTTTTGTTTTTTTTTGTGTTCTGAACTAAGAGGGGGAAAATGAAGGCATGTTGTGGTGCACCGTGGCTGGCGTAGCATGTTTACTTCCAAGCTGAAACAGCCGTATAGTCGTTATCAGAACACGCAATTGGCCGCAATCTCGGGCATCTCCGGTGATTTACACGTGGTGTTGAAGGCACGAAAAAATGACTACAGAACTTCAGAGCAAAGCTTTTGTTGTCTGTTTTTTTTTAAATTGCGCTATTTGCGCCCTACGTCCTAGACTTAATAACTGCAATAAAGTAATTAGTGCTTAACACAGTAAAGTACCCTGAAGACGCAGGGTTGAGCACGATGACTTGATATCGGTTCCATCCATACGATGTGAACAACAAAAGGGAGGATTGTTGGGCCAGTTGGTTCATGGTTTTATGTGTACTTCCTGTATTTATTGCGCTTTCGCATGAAATACACTCAGTTGTAAGGTCGGTGCTGTGTATGTCGCTTCTCCCTGTCTTGTCCCGTTTTTCGAGCCGTTTTCAGTCTTGGATGTGAACAAATATGCTTTTGTGTCCTGGCTCATGCTACGTGAAACGCCATGTCCCCCGATGATATATTTCAAGGCTCAATTTTACATGGTTTCCTTTTTCCATCAAATAATTCCCCCCCCCCCCCCCCCCCTCTCCCGAACATCCTCCCGACGCTATACTGCCTGAGAGTGATACCAAAAAGGGCTTTAAAGTTTTGAGCTCTGGGTCGGTCACAATTTTGTTCGAGCTGCTTCTGACTTCTGTACTTTCGCTACTTTTTTCACTGCGGGGCTTCATACTGTTGCTGAGTCATTAGGTGGGCAACATTGTAAACAGACAAGGAAAAATATTACGGGACGATCAACCATCTGATGCGATAATTCTGCGAAAGCATTTGGATTAACCTCGATGATTACTTGGGTGCATTCACAACACTGAATGCCCTGGCTCTAAGCGCAGACTTCACACACGCGGCATAATTTTTGTGCAGGGCGAAGGTGTGTCAAGGGTGGTGGACGATGTCGGGACAGTCCTCGAGGTAGGGTAGGGGGGTATGGTGGGGACGTGGCTGGAGAATGTGGCTTCTGCACGGCAGCTTACTTGTCCACAGCACTTTTAATTCCATTTCGCCGTCCCTTTTTCCTCCCACTGCTTGCTTATACTGTCTATGTTTGTGTTATACAGGGCCACACTATGCGACGTGGGTCAGAATACTTCCCGTAGAGTTTGCATTTGCCCGTTAATGTCGGGTCCAGGTGTTTTAGTGTGGCTGGATTTAGGAAAGACCGGCTTTTGAGCCGTCTAATGTGGCACTGCTCGGTTCTGTGCAGACCCTTGGCGGGTCCCGGGAGCACCCTCCTGCAGAGGCGTATAGATGGTTTGTAATCTCCGCGTAAGAGATTAGCGGGATTGGTATGAGTGGAGCGGCAGAATCGGGGGGGGGGGGTTGCGTGGAACCCCGGGGGAGGAACGCTCGGGCGGCCTCTTTCCCCTCCACCCCCTGGTGACCGGGGGCGGTCATACCATATGTTCTAGCGTGATAGCGTGAAAGGCCGCGTTCACCAGAAAATCTGGTGTCGGCGTCGGTGCTGTGAGCGAAATCACATGCATGACTCTGGCAGGTGGTGTTCAGAGAGCAACCTAGGAGGCAGGTGGGCCACCCATGCCACGTGACCCTGGGGCATCATCACAACCTCCCAACCGCATAGTGAGCAACCTGCGTCACACAAGGCCCCACCGCTGGGAGCACCTGCCATCGCAGGGCAGTGGCGCATCGCTTAACCGCTGCACCACTGCGCCAGGAGGGATACGAGGCTCCAGAGGCCTATGAATATAAGGTAAGGAATTACCACCTGCATATAGGGGAATTAACCCATTCAGCTATCGCGTCATACCCTTAAGGCTGAGCTTAAGTGTCCCCTCAATTTTTTTTTACTAGTAATAATAATAATAATTGCTTTTTTGGGGGAAAGGAAATGGCGCAGTATCTGTCTCATATACTACTATGAGACAGATACTGCGCCATTTCCTTTCCCCCAAAAAAGCAATTATTATTATTATTACTAGTAAAAAAAATTGAGGGGACATTTAAGCTCAGCCTTAAGGGTATGCCTAACCAGAATTGCTCTCATTTGCCAATAATATTGTGTGGGCGAGTGGCGCTATCCTAGCCCTCACTTAATTTCGGCAGGCATCTGTGAGTCCGACATTATTTATACTGCCTCGGAGTGGGTGGCGGCCAGTGCAACCGCCACTTCCTCCAACATAAGCGCGTCGCTAGTTTTCACCGAGAGCCCGTTTCCCTGGTTTGCCTCGTGCCAACTATACGGAGGGCTGGGAGGAGCTCGGCCAGCGGCGGCGGCGGCCAATGACGTCCTGGAATAGGAACTGCCACCAAGCGCAACAACCATCCTCATCTCCCTATGTCCCAAATCACTACAGTGTTTCAATAAACGCTTTCTCCTCCTCCTCCTCCTTCCGCTTCTGAGTGGGCTTCTGGTAGGTTGTGGCCTTGTCGAGGTGAGAGGCGGGTGATTTGTCGATGGGTAGTTGGTGGGTGGCGCTTTTGAATGGTAGAGTTGCGTGTATGGGTTGAGGATGGCGCTTCAGGAGGGTGCAGGTCGCTGGGTTGTGTAGGCTGGGGTGGTGGATCGAGGGTGGCTGTGGGTGGAACGGCAGGCCTCTAGCTATGGGGTAGCGGTGGGGAGGGGGCTCTTGGGAGTCGAGGCTCTTCGGTTGACCTGGAAGCTTCGCTTTAACGAAAGTCATATTTAAAAGGAAGGGGTGACGCTAGCAGTGCTTTCGCAGTTAAATGTCGTACGTTGTTTCACGTACCTGTCAGCTTTCTCATTTTGTGTTATAATAATAGTGTGTTACACTTGAAGGCTCCGTTCTACGCGGAGACACTAACTTCCACGACCGTGTACAACCGTCCAGCCACCATTACCTTCTTGTAGAACCCCTCAGCCACGCGCTAAGCACACAACTATAATGCATCAGTAAGTTACCTCGGACGCTTTTGTCAACAGATGAGCGTCAACGCGGCCCTTTCCACCCACGCCCTGTCGCACGCGGATGCAGACTCGCGCAACATTTTTGAGAACGGGATGAAGAAAAACAGAGGAAGACATAAATCAAAAGAAACGAGGGGAGCGGAACCTCGAGAAGCAACAGCCATTTGAGTCTTTGAAAAACCACGGTCCTTCAGCTAACAGCTTCGCCGTCATGCGTGCAAGCGAGCACGAGAAAAAGTAACAGGGACGAAAATTCGCGGAACTGCTATAGCCTGCTTTCGTTCCCGACCGCACTGCGTGATGAAAGTTTTTTTTTTTCCCTTTCAAGAAGGAAACGAGAAGAGGAAGGGAAAGTGTGAGCAGCCACGGCTCAAGCTTAGGTCCGGCCAGCTGGTCTGGCTTCGGCATCGAGCAGCCGAGCAATGGGTTGTGAGAGCGCCCTCTCGCTGGATTCCTTCGCTACAGCAACGTCGGTCGAAGCGGCGGTCGAGCTATAGCGGACGACCGCGCCGTCGGCAAACAGCCGTGTCCGATCACGTTACATTTCCTTCCCTAGGCAAACACACGCACATAGAGCACACAAACGCGCCCGCAGCAGCATTCTCCGAGAAAACAGACGGCGACGACGGGACGCACAGAAAAAAAGTAAACGTCCTCGCTCGTTTATAGTCGTCACGGTTTTCTCACGCGTTCTTTCTCTCTCTCTCCCTCCTTCGCTGAGCAGAAGCACCGATCGAGCCTCCTCGTAAGAAGATTGCTTTCGCGGGCGCAGAGTCAGCCTCTCGTCTCGCCGGCGAGGACTCGAGTCGGGTTTCACATCTGATGGCCTCCTCAAGGACGACTTCGCGACATTTATTCCCGTTTTCTACGCTTAGCTTTCACTGAATTTTCATTTTGCGGCGTCCAGTCGGGGCCGTCTATGCTATAATGATATCCGCCCGAACGCCTCTCTAATAGCGAATCGTGTTGACACGGAAGAGCTGCCATACCGTGACGCAGGAAACAGTCGTTTCCAATCTTGTGACATGTTTCTCGAGACGGGGGACTTTGTTGGTCTTAGAAAATTGCGAACGTAAGTAAACTAGCGCGTCGTGTTCGTGTGTACGCCCAAGCCAGACGACACTCGCAAAGTATGCTATAAACAGGAATGCTACAAAAGGCAACCCGGCTTGTTTAGCAGTCTTGATTCGCTGAACTATAGCCAGTCCGGCAGAGATGTCCAAAACGGGATTCCATGCTTGGCAAGTACGTAAAAAGAGCTACGCATAACAGCGGTAGGAGGGGAATTGGGAAAAGAGGATAAATGAATGTGGCAGAGAGGCGTGCGTCGCGGATCGGTTAAGTGCAGCCAAGCGTGAGCGGGTGTATGTGGCCACCGAGGTTGCACAGGGTTGGCGTAAGAAGCACGGTGCCTGACGAGAAGTCCTTTAGTTGGAAAACACAGTGCGAAATAAAACGCTCAGGGGTGCACACATGGCTTGCCAGTCTTGCTTCGCCTAGAGGCATACTCAACAATTCTCGACAAAAAAATTTTTTTTTAGCAGGAAACCGTGTATGGACGCAATTTTTTCATATAATGAAAGATTTGACTACAAAGATCATTATAACCGCAGATCACACGACGGCACTCTTTTATTTTTTTCTATTAAAGTTTTTCCTATCGCCAAAAGCGTCCCCCCATTGGTTTTCTATGGCAGCATTAACAGTTAGATGCGATCGATGGGAATACTTTAGAAGACAGATTTTGCTACATATCAGAAGAATGGATAATTACCTTCAATATTTCCACAACATGCAGTGTCTTACAATTTTCTAATTTTCAAAATTTTTGTCCGAAAATGTTGGACATGTTAACGCGCGCAGTGTGTGCACGACGTACCTAAATGCCCTGGTCGGGTATTAGCCTCCGTTAACGCAACGCGCATACCCGGCATATTAACGAGGCTGTTAGCTTCTCCTCCGTTTCTTGTTCAGATAAATCATCGTGTCTAAATGCAATTAGCGGCGTCAGTAGCACGTATGCCCCGTTGTTCGTCCACCCTAAGATCAGCAGCCAAAGGGCTTGGGACCAAAACGGGAACGAGCGACACGCAACGAAAGTGAACGGTAGAGGGCGCTGATCTACTTTCGTTGCAACTGTAGAAATGGAAAAACAAAGGAGCAGAAAGTGGGATGGTGTGCTTGTTGAAGTGCCATGCTGCGAGCGGCGCATGAATCCGATGTACTCTGTCGACGAAAGTGAAACTAAGTCAAATGAAATGAGGCTTTATTAGGTAGAAGGGGGACAGGCACATTGACCTTACAAGGACCTTACAAGGAACTACAAGAACGTAAAAAAAATTCGCAGGACGTTTACAACTGTGTAACGCGAGGTGCAGCGATAGCTCTTTAGGCGTTTAGTTATGGTAGTATTTTGCTGACGCGCTGGTGCAGTGGTCACGTGATGCACCCCTGCACCACTGGCAGGCGGCTGTTCCGAACAGAGCACCCCCTTGGCTCATGCGACCCAGGTTGACCGTGATATATGGCGAGCGCGTTAATGACCGGTGGATGCGTTAATGACATCCACCCGGTGCGTGGATGTCATTAACGCACCCATGCCGGTTACGCCGATGGCGACGTGAAAGCCAGGGACGGGCGCATAACAGCTCTCGCTGTAGAAAAGATGCCCGGTCAAAACCTCGAGTCCCTGGTGCCCTTTATCGGAACCAGCGAAATTCACCAGTTCGTAAAACGCAGCGGCGATCCACGCCTGCCTTGCAGCAAGCTCCTGAGTCTCCTGAGCACCGACCAGGTAAGCCTCTCTGCGGCAACGGCGCCTCTGAGTGACGCACGAAGCGACTAAGTGCGCGGCTCGAACTGCGACGGTCTTGGCAAGCAACCGCGGTGTTGTTCATGCATTACCCGCGCCGCGAGTTAACCTCTAACGTTCCAGCGGCCGAAAGCTCAGACTTCAAACCCGATTTCGCCGTTTCCCGGCCGAATGTTTACTTGCATGCCACCGCGATGGAGCGCCTTTTATCGGGGGAACCTTTAAAGGGTAAACTGTGCCGGCAAAACACAGCGTGGTTAGGAGGAGGAAGAAAGGTGAGGGTGCAGCGGAAGGAGAGAGAGAGGGGGGGGGGAAGCGGGAGTCGTCCAAGCGTGCGCAGAAACGGGCCGATGAGGATCTCGTTGTCGAGACTAACAGGCAAACACGCCCACGCGTAGCGAGTTTGGCCGTAGTAGGCGCAGAGAAGGTGGGCAAATCGGCGAAGGGATAGTGGGCCGCCCGCTCGCATGCCGTGTCTATAGCGACCGAGCCTCTGCCATACAGCGGCTGCCTTTTGTCGCAGCACGCACAGACGCACGCACACAGACACGCACTCCTGAACCGCAGCTCCCTGCGCGCAGTTGCTCCATCGCCATTGCAGGCCGAGCAAATGCATCGAAGCGATATTGACGGCGGTGTCAATCGATTGCACAGAGCAAACAGCGTCTCCCCCTTTTTTTTATGCTACGAAACGGAGCGTATACCCGAGGAAAAACAAAAAGGAAAGGAAAGGAAGAAAGGGAAGACGGGAACCTGGCAGATACAAAACTAGAGCGGCAAGCAACGTTCGTGTATCGAAGGCATTACACGTACTGCGGGTGCGCTCGGCCCCCCCCCCCCCCCCCCCCCCCCCCCCCCCACCTTCAAAAAAAAATACAAACGAAAGGTAGGTGGAAAAGGGAGAAAGGAAGGAGCAGGCACGGACTCAAGGTAGAAGGTATACAGGGGGGGGGGGGGGGGGGGGAAGAAAAAGGAAAAAGAGGAGAGCTCCGGCGCCTAATGGTTCTCGGCCGAGATCAGCGTTTGTGTCCCGCGGTCGGTCGCAACGCAGGGGCCAGTCATTGGACGGCGGCGATAAGGGACGGGTCCCGCCGGACGGCAGATCTCGCTGTTTGCGCAGCTCTTGGAGGGTGTGGCCCCCCTCGTAGAGGGCCAGAAAGAAGGGGGAAAAGGAAAATAAAGAAGGAAACGTGGGCGACATGCGAGACAGAGCCGCTCCGCAGAGGAGCGTACGTGGAGCCTTGCTTTCCGTGCGCTGCAGAGCACGCGACGGCTGCGCGCAAAGTCCGCGCGGGAGCCAATGAGAAGTCGCGAACGACGTCGGCCCAGAGAGACCCCTGTACGTCGCAGTTCGTTCCTCGAGGCAGAACTAAACTTTCTCACGGCTATATCTACGACATTGTCTAAATTTAGATGCGAAGCTGCTAGTAACACGTGTCTCTATACCGTGTTTTGCGGTACAGCAAACGTATACCTATGAAGACGACTTTGCGATGAGTCGTGGCATCATCAGCGTTGCGTAGTTACAATAGTTCTTCTAATGCATCACTCAGTGTTTCAAGTCCAAGGTGGTTGTGAAACACTAAAAAAAAGGGGGGGGGGCGGTAAATTTATCCGGAGAGTGATAGTAACTTTATTAAATGTCCGGACAAAATATTTAAACTTTCTACCTTAGCCCCCCCCCCCACCCCCCCCCCCTTTAAAGCGCTGTCGAAAACCTAAGAACAAGAAAGGTTTGCCGTCGGCCCCTGTACGAGGGAGCGCCAAGCGGCGATTGCTAATAGAATCGCTTCCGATATGGGAAAAACAGGAGAGCTGTCAGCTACACCTTTGCTGAGTTCCAAAGGCTCTACCACAGTCAGTGAGCAAACTTTGTGCTTCAAAAATGAGTTCTTAAACTAGCGCTTGAGGACATTGTGATTCCCTTGTGATTTAAAAATCACAAAAGAAGGAGAATCCTCCTTCATGCCCCATTATTGAGTATAGGCAGTAAAATAGGTAATTTAGCAAATATTTACTCCTCATTGATGAGCACATGTTTCCGCATATGGAGTTTAAAGGGTGACGCCAACCATTTAAACTCCTATTCGTGTTGATTCTTGTTTACTGTGTCGGGTTACTACGACCGCGCGGCCATACGGCCAGGCAAGATCGGCAATGGTACCAACGGTAACGCGCGTTGGCAGTGGTATAACACCATTATAAAGGCAGTCGTGTCGATTCCGCATTGAAAATAAATATCATATAACGTCAATATGACGATCTTTTACACTGCCAATGCTTAGTTGTGCTCTAATCCTCTCAACGCGACAGGAGGCATTGCCGTCGTCGCCAGTGGGGCATCAACATGGAGGACGCCGTGGCAGACGATGTGGTTGTCTCCACCCTGAAAAGCGGGAAGTTTTGGGGGAGCGCGCATCGAGGCATCTTAGCTTTGCGTTGCGTTCCTGTACATGCAAGTTGTGCTCTGCGGGGAAGCCGCTTCTCTTGTGGCAGGAGACACGGTTAGTGAATCACCGGCTATGTTCTGCGCTTCGCTTGCTTTTTTTTTTAGGCTTTAAGTTTCGATGCATCAGAAGCAACGTATTTCCCCTGAACTGTTTATATTCGCAGCCACTGATGCAAGAGTCTAGCATTTTTTCGAATAAAAACCCTACACTGAGAACTCAGTCATCACCTAGCTAGTCCGGAAATCTTCAGTGATCTGCCCAGTGTTTTCCTGCGTCGTGGTGTGAACGGGATCGCCAAGCATTTATGAGTGGAACATAGTACATGCTATGCTAAACAAAGACATTTAGCACAGCGAGTACCGCTACCGCTACCGCTACCATGTACCGCTCGCCGCTAGTGACAGCACCTGTACCAGAGCGCAGGTAGATGGCGCCAAGTGCCTGAAAGTGGCCCCTCAGGGAAATCTGAGAATGCGAAGCAGCAGCGCCGCCCCTGAGAAGTTGGCTGCGCCGCCACGGATTTGATCATTTGACGTCAGCGGTATCATGTGATCGCCGCTCTGCGAAGATCATTACGAGGGACGCGGGGAAATCGGTCGCGCAACTCTGCTCCCTGTAGGGGCATACATAGGAACACTAGTTAGATGGACGGATGGATGGAAGCTAGGAGCGTCCCCTTTGAAACGGGTGATGGCAGTTGCCACCATGCTCAGTTTTTTCCCTTTATTTTTATATAACTGCGGTGTAAGTTGTTAAAATTCGCCATTTTCTTTAAATTCGTCTTCCTACACTTTTAACCTTATGTCACCTCTCTGCTTTTGAGCCACCAATCTTCCAATCGCTTTTTGCTAATTTCCACCGCAGATTTATTTACATGACTATTGTTATCTCTAGGGCCTCGGGAAGAGTGACTGTGCCTGCATCGACATCGTGTTAAATACCGTCAAATTTTAGCATGAGATGTTCTATTTTCTACAGATTTACTACACACAGAACATGTGTTATCTTCTTCGTTAAATTTCTTTTTGTAGCTGCGCGTTCTAAGACACCCTGACCTAGCTTCAAAGAGCAGGGCACTGCCTCTTGAGTTATCATAAAACGCTTCCTTCCTGATCTGCCTTTTTCAGTATCGATAGAGCTCTACACTAAGCTTATTTTCCATTGAATTTATCCAATTTTTACCTTCCGCGTTTTTAACCTGTCGTTAATTGCTCTTTCTCCGTCCTCGTGTCTGGCATACTTACTGGTTAGCTTCCTAGTTCTTTTCCGCCAGTGTGAGTCAACGCTCTTTCTGTATAGGTACTTAAATACCTTAGCTGTCCACCTGTTATCGTCCAATTTCCTCAGGCGTTCTTCGTATAGTATTTTACTCTGAGCTTCCCGTGCTTCAAACGATGCCCAGCCCATATCCCCCTGTGCTGCCTCGTTCGTGGTTTTCCCGTGGGCACCTGGTGCTAATATTCCAACAGCTCTCTGATTTACTTCTAATCTCGACTGAACTTCTGCCCTTAAGCACGGAACCGCATTCCCGAAAGTAAGCCCCGGCACCATTATTGCTTTCCAAATACCTCTCAGTACTTCATGCCTGCCGTACCCCCCCAATGCCCCATGTTTCATTATCCCGGCATCTCTTCGCCCTTTCGCTATGAGAGACTGCTCGTGCTTTTCCGTGTACATCTGCCCTTCGTTTACCCATGCTATACCATCTGCAGGCGCCTCATGTAGACAGCGTCAACATGGAATGTGACAGGATCCAGACACTGCTCCAGCTGCGCCCCCAGATGACGCTACCTTAGGTGCAGAACCAGGACAGCTCATGCATGTCCACTCGATGCGAAGAGACTGGCCCACACACCGTTGCCATCATCAATAACCACGTGTTCAAGCGTTCCCCCTACTTGTGGTCCAACCTGTACATGGCCACAGACAAGAGGTGGGGACAAGACCAGCACTGTTCTATCGAATGGAGGTTCATTGCATTTCCCCGGGAAATTTTCCCCATGACTTTGTTACGCATAATCAGGATTGAATGATTATGTACAACAAGGAAAGAAAGCAGTTTGGGTGTTGGTTTTGCAGCGCCAATTATTTCACTGCCTCGAACCTACCCCAGATTAAGGCGCTCATGCTTGATCACATTTGGCGTACATTCAGTAAAGATGCACTTGCGTGCCGCACGCTTTGTCGCCAGCGGAACCTAACGCGTGGCGTTTTTTACGCATCGACTAAGCAGGGCCGGAACCAGTAAAAGAAAAGTAACATCTGCTAGCTTCCTCTGGAGAGCTTCTGCGGCAGACGCCACTTTCTTCACAGGCTGCGGAGGAGTCGCCATCACGTCCTCATAACAGCAGCCGAGCACACACCCTTCTCTTCACAATGCAGAGTCAGCGAAGGAAATTACCGCTTACGTCATCGCTAACTGCACAGTTCACTACACAGCAGCGAATGAAGCTCGGTGAGCGTGAAGAGGCAGATGTCAGCTGGTTTGCCCGCCAACTTTCACGGATGGTAAACATGGCACCTCCCGCACTGTGCCTCTCTAGCGGTCGTGCTGACACTACAGAGGTGGCATACAGCATTCATTAGTTCGTACGTGAGCGCTGCACTCGTGACTAGCCACGAACGCATGCTTATCGCAGGGTTGAAATGTACGCGTGCGGTGACTCACCAAGACGTTGTCGTCGTTATGTAGCGGCGACACACACTCTGGTAGCTGGCTAGGGGTACAGTCGCCGCGTAGGCCAAGCGTGGCGCAGACCGTATGAAAGTTAAATGCAGGAAAGTACGGCCACCAGTTTCTTCTTAGCTGCGAAAAATAAATAAATCAATCAATCAATCAATCAATCAATCAATCGATCGATCGATCGATCGATCGATCGGTCTATAAATAAATAAATAAATAAATAAATAAATAAATAAATAAATAAATAAATCGTCGTGTTTAGCCGACCACGTTACCGGCACGGTACCAATAAGCGAAATCGGTAAAGCCTGCTTTTTCCGTGTCGACCTCGCTAAGCTGGTGGGAAGGACAGGAAACAACACAAAACAAAAAAAAATGTTAGCACAGGCGCTTCGTGGATGCATCACGGAAGTAATTACGTCAAGCGGCGTCCTTATTCGCACTACCAACCCTTAGTGCTCAGCAAATTCTTTTTGGAGTTTGCTTCACGTCATGCATTGCGATATTTGCCGTGCAACTTTGTATACAGGCAGACAAATACGTAATGGGTTACATGTAATTGATTACATTTCTACATTTCGTTCGACTTTTGTAAAGCACTGATTACTTTTTGTGAGGTGTAACATTCTGGATAATCCAATTATTTTTTTTCAGCAATCGATTACTTGGCGATTACTGGGCATTTGTTGCATTTTTTCCCCAAAAAGAATTTGTAACCAGTGGTGTACCTTCGAGAGCCTGAACCCGGTGGCAAACACCGGTGTAGCACGAAATTCCCTCGCGTTAGATCGACAGCAGCCGAGCTAGGGAGAAGACGGATATGCATAAATTACTGTGGACGGATAGCGTTAAAGGCTTCATAGACAATCATACGACTTGATTAGACAACTCTGCCTTAGCAGCATTGGTTGCAAATTTTGCTTCTACAATGATGCGTTCTTGAGTTGTATTTCGCCGTCAATTTCGTTCAAGAGCTGCTTGGGCTTCTCATGGGTGGAGGCGTCTGAAGGGTGGGAGTGAGTGGACAGGTGGTGTGTAGGGCCCTCTGTAGGGTGCAGGTGGGGGGTTGGTGTTGGGTGAGTTTCAAAAGTGTGAGTTTGATTGGTGGGTAGAAGCTTCTGGTAGGCAGGGTTGGGCAGAGGACAAAGGCAGGCGGGTAGTGGGCGGAGGCCATCTTTAGGGTGGCGGCGTCGCACTACACCAGACAGAGAGATTTTGATAAAGTGAAGGCAGTAATGCTAACGCATTAAACGTTTAACCACTTCTCGGTTCTTCTGATATAATAACGCCTGGTAAACGATGCTATTTAGAATGCCCGGAAACCACCGTGCCTATCGCTCACTCGTCGGTCAGAGCAAAAGCTTCTTGTCTCATCTCGTTGGTGCTCTGCACGGGGACGTGCCACGATTGGCGCAAGGACGCAAGTGCTTCCCCGTGGTTTTCCCCAAATGAGCGGGAAAGCAGCGGTGAACATCAAGCTGGCCCAGACACACACGCGGGCCCGGGCCCGTCGATATACCCTCGTAGAAACATGGTACGGAAAGCCGCCGTACGGGGAGGCGTGAAAGATGCGCCCTCTGTACCGCGCCCAATATTTATGGGGTCGCTCTATAGCGCAGCTATTATTCATGCGTTCGTCAGCGCGCCATTGAAGCCGTCTATTGGGCCTCTCAATAATTCAGTCGCGAAGAGATGCCCCGGCCATCGTCGCCAAATAGGCGACACCCGTTTCTCCGAAGGTCAACCGCTGCCGTCGAAGATATCGACTTGTGCGCCGACAGCAACCGTCCCTCCTTCGTGTCCTTGCCCTCTGCTGCTTTATATACATTTATTTGAAGCACCGCCTCCGCCTTCGATCCTCGAGCTTCAGTTCATTGATTATATAAAATTTCGGTTTTACCTTCTTCCGCTCTTCATAAAGCCGCTCTAGTTACCGTTCTGAGTGCCGCCTCGTGCCTACGAATGGATGTAACCTTTAACGTTTTTAAAACGTTTTTTTTAACTTTTAAGGTCGTTTAATATCGTTTAAGATCTTTCTTAATCTCCTAACCTGTTTCGATGCTGTAAATGCTGTGTAAACAAGGTGGTCTGTGCTCAGTGGGGCATAACCGGAGCATCACGTTTGCCGTCTTCGAGAGCAATGCATTCAGAAACCGCTGCCTCAATTTGCACTTTTCATTCCGAGAAGACTTGAAAACACACACACACACACACACACACACACACACACACACACACACACACACACACACACACACACACACACACACACACACACACACACACACACACACACACACACACACACACACACACACACACACACACACACACACACACACACACACACACACACACACACACACACACACACACACACACACACACACACACACACACACACACACACACACACACACACACACACACACACACACACACACACACACACACACACACACACACACACACACACACACACACACACACACACACACACGCACGCGCACGCGCACACACGCACGCACGCGCACGCGCACACACACACACACAGAGAGAGAGACAGACAGGCAGGCAGACAGACAGATAGGGCAAGCTCCTCTAAAATTTAAGTGTCATCGCCCTTGAACTTTGTGACGGCGAGGGGACGCTGAGCGAGCCGCCTCGATGGGTTTAACGAAACGCCGCCAGTAGCATCTACACGCGAGAGACGAGCATTGCATCTGTAGCATATCCACTGGCTTTGAGAAGAGAGGGCGTGGCATATACCAACTAGAGTAGCAGAAAAAGGCTGTAGGAAGATCCGACATCTAATGCTAACGCAACAGCTACATGTAGATAATGCTCGAGCTACCAGAAGGAGAAACTGAAATATGAAATACGATAAGAAGAGACCGACTTGTTGCAGGGTGCTTCAATCGGTGGTGTCGAGCACGCTATAGGGTTTACGCACTGAGGCGAGGCGGGCGTCAGTGCATGCATGTTCGCTCCGATGGCTGAAACGTGGTGATCTCAGCGTTACGCTAACCGGCGATTGCAACACGAAGTTCCGTCGACAGCAGCGGGCAACACAATCCATCGCGCTTGCCAACGCCTCAAGCAACTAGGTGCACAGCACGCCAGCGAACCACCAGTAATTAGCGGGCCACAATTCAATTTCCTCAGCCGCATGCACGCAGCCCGCTTCGACAATTTCTCTTTTCCAGAAACCCACCCCTGTCACGAACGCAGCAGGTTCGCGTTAACGCGCTAAACGACCGCAGCAGTTCCAAACGCACGAGCGGCGAACACTGTGTATAACCAGAACGCATAAAAAAATACAAGTAACCGAACGACATCGCCTGCGAGAGATGTCCCGCGCTATAAACTAGGCGCTCTCGCCTGCGCCACCCGCGTCGAAGCAAGGCCGAGGCAGCTCGTTAGCTCTTCTCGAAGGAAGCTAATCGACCCGGGGAAAGTGGCGGAGGAGAATGGGTATCCACCGCCCTCCACCCAACATCTTGAGGTGTTGCGCTTGCGTCCACGTTGTGCCTTGGCCACCCGCTTTTCCGCCTCACTATGCAGCTCGCGGGCGTCCTCTCCGGCGTCAGTTGAGGACGTGTACTGAGGAGCATCTGACGCTCGCGCAAACGCGACGCTCTCAGTGATCGGAACGGTGCCCGGCAAGCCTTCAGGACTGACGATCGATGTCCTAAGCGAAGTCCTTACATCAGCCTTCTGTCCCTTCTTTCCCCTTAACACCGGAACGCTCTTCTGGTTAACTCTTCGACTCCCCACTTCGAGCGTCGTGCTGCCGTTTCCCCAGTGTATTTAATGTGCCTGTCGTTCTTTCACCGGTCACGGGCGCCTTTTGTTTCTACAGCGTCACGTCAGCAGCGGTCAGCGCACGCCGTGTTGACACTGCGGAGAGGCCTTCGTTCGCCAAGACGAGCACGCGTGTGGGAAGCGTCGTTGGGGCTACATGTCCTTTTCTTCCCGCACCACCCGTGCGCGCGGCCGAGTCGGCAAGTCACAGTGTGTCACGCCATGGTCGCGGAACGCGACGCGCCCGCTGGGGGCCCCCCTAGGGCCCCGTCGACGGCAGTGGGGCGAACACGTCCGCCGCTATACACCGACGACGGTATATCGAACGGACGCGAAGAAACAAAGAAGGAGATAGCTTCTCCGAAATGGTGGGGGAGTGGGTAAGGTGAATAAGAGAGGAAGATACGGGGAGATGGATACAGGCACAACACGATCGCACGAAGTGAAATGAAGAAGCAGAAGGAAAATGCTTTGTAAGGAGAGAAGAAAGGAAAACCGAAAGGCAGGAAGAGAAGCGGGGGCTACAGGAGCTGCGCAGACAGAAACGGAGCGAATAAATAAAGCGAATGGCTGCACTCGGTCAAACCGACGAGCGGCGATGCACGCAACTTTGTGGTGCAATGAGCACAGATAAGTGGTCTCCCCACGGGCCCTATGTGCCTGAGCGTGATCCGGGGTAAGTTTACGAAAATGAAACAAAGAAAGAAGACGGCACAAGGAGGGGGCTTGCAACCGCTCGTGCAGGGTACAAAGGAAATAAAAAGGGAGAAGGGGGGAGTCGTGGGCAGGCCCGCAGAAGGAGCGGGACGCCGTTCAGCAGCGGGGCGAAGAAAGAGCGCGCGACAGGACTTCGATCGCGGCGGCCTCGCATCACGCGAAGGGGCCATTTGTGTGTGCACAAGCGAACCTAGTATCAGGGCCGGCGGGGAAGCCCGAGCGGCGACAAGGGACCCGGAGGAAGGGCGAGGTGTGTTCTTTGCTTTTCTCTACGACGCGGCACCACATCGTATGTGCCCACGAGTAAACAGAAAGCGGTGGCGATGACCGG
Source organism: Amblyomma americanum (assembly GCF_052857255.1). NCBI lineage: Eukaryota > Metazoa > Arthropoda > Arachnida > Ixodida > Ixodidae > Amblyomma > Amblyomma americanum. The sequence goes on along the minus strand of NC_135499.1, from coordinate 139,098,684 downwards.
CCGCTGACTGAACCTGAATAATAATAATAATTGGTTTTTGGGGAAATGAAATGGCGCAGTATCGGTCTCATATATCGTTGGACACCTGAACCGCGCCGTAAGGGAAGGGATAAGGGAGGGAGTGAAAGAAGAAAGGAAGAAGGAGGTGCCGTAGTGGAGGGCTCCGGAACAATTTCGACCACCTGGGGATCTTTAACGTGCACTGACATCGCACAGCACACGGGCGCCTTAACGTTTTGCCTTCAACTGAACCTGAATCAAGTACAAATAAGAACCCCTTTTATGTCATGCTGGGGACAGACAGCCAAAGGTCCCTCAGGGTAAAGGAGTGGCTTCGAAGAGACGGTAAACTTGGCCGGTGGCGGCAGATTAGGTGGACGTTTTAGACTAGGAGTTTCACGAAGTTAGAAATGCCGGAGCTGGTGTCAGACAATGATAATCGGGCATTATTGAGAGACGCCTTTGTCCAGCATGAGCGTAGCTGGGCTGATGATGGAGCTCCAAAAGCTTACTATGCTCTCTGCCTCAGCTGGCCCGATGTGCCTAAGATGAAACAGAGTAAATTTAAGGGACATTGAGGAAAACGTTAAAGGATCCCCATTAAGGGAAAAATAGTTGCTCCCAGAACGCATATCGTGGGTACTTAACTGCGTTCAACAAAGAACCCCATCCGGGCAATGAAAAAGCGACATAACCGACGGGATAGGACAATTACAAGTTTTCTAATAAGTTCATTTAGTTCTACGAACACGATACAACGTCACCAACTGCCCGAAGCCGTTGCAGCGGTATATGGCAAGGTGACAAGAAAAGCAGGATGCATACCCGAGAAGGAAAAGAAGAACAGTTCGTTTAACTGATGGCCAGCTGCGATACCCCAGTAGACAACTCGCGGTTGGTCGTTTGTGTCCTACAGTCCAGCCAACCCCGCTGACGTCATGGAGTTTCGGCTAGCACCCTCATGCAGTGACATCATACCTTTATAACAGATTACGTTCTATGGCAAAATGATAGGCGTTGTGAGGACGTCTTGTGAGCCTAGTTGCTAGCCAATGGAAGTGGAAATGCAGACATTCGTGTAGTAAGCAAACAGCCCCTGTTTGCATTGTTGTCCCTGTGGCCCATATTACATAGTGTCCGCATCTTCCCTTTCTTTGCAAAGCAATGGGAGGCTTTGTCTCTTCCGAGCAGTACCCGAGAGCGCTGGGCTGTGATGCGCCCCACAAATACATTCGTAGACATCTGGTTTGGTTTGGTTTATGGAGGTTTAACGTCCCAAAGCGACTCAGGCTATGAGGGACGCCGTAGTGGAGGGCACCGGAAATTTCGACCACCTGGGGTTCTTTACCGTGCACTGACATCGCACAGCACACGGGCCTCTAGAATTTCGCCTCCATCGAAATTCGACCGCCACGGCCGGGATCGAACCCGCGTCTTTCGGGCTGGCAGCCGAGCGCCATAACCACTCAGCCACCGCGGCGGCATTCGTAGACATCTATAGATAGACATCTATAGAGCATCGTAATGCGGCTGCTGAAATTCGTGGCACAGATTTCTGCAAGGGCAGAAGAGTGTAACGTGCGTTCGCGGGCTCCGTGGCAGACGCGCTCTCCCGCTGCAGTTACACGAGGACGCGCGCTAAGCCAAAGCGGGTTCGCGACGTTGCCCTTTGGCCCCGCCCTCGCTTCCTGAGAAGCCCCGTCTGGCCCACGACGCACGGCACTGGAAGTCTCGCGATGAGACCCTCGACCGCGCGGCGCAGCTTGACTGAGCCGCGTGCTGCTGCACCGGTAGTGAGCGTGCGATCGATCACTCTTGCGTGCACTGCGGAGCGGGCGGGCGGGCGGGCGCGCGCTCACGTAGCGTTCGGGGGCGGCGGAAGAAAAGAAAAGCGATATATGTACGCGCTGGGGAAGCGTTCGCCACGGACACGAGGAGGGTCTCGGCACGGCGACGGTTTATCCTCTCGGGGCGAGAGATCCTTGTCCTTGACGCGCAGCGCGAGTGGGCGTGTGCACGCGGTCACCGTACGCCTGCAGTTGAGTTGAGTTGAGTGGTCGTAAACTACCGGTGGGATTAGCCTTGCAGTTGCTGCCGGCAATTGCTCCACCGCAGCGACACTTAAATAGAAATCACAGAAACACTGTCCGCAAAACCCCAAATAGTCACTCCTGAGGTCACCATGTGGAGGCCAAATCCGTGTCCTGCACGTAAAGTAGAAGAAGGCGAGAAGCATCCCTTCTACTCGACTGGCTCCCGCGCGGGAAAACAATGTCCTGAAGAGAACTGTGAGGAACTCCTGCCTTCTTGAGGGATCCGAATAACACGCAGCCCGTTCCACGTTGTACAAAGTACAGCACAAGAGGTAATGTTCTATACGTGCTATGTTCTATACCTGCTATACATGCTATACATGCTATGTTCTATACCTATATGTTCTATACCTATATGTTCTACGCCTGCAGCTCGATGTGCGTCGCTTGCAGGCTTTGTTCATGTCGCGCAGCAAGCTCAGTCGACAGTGGCTTCTTCCTAAACTGCCGACTTTAAATCGCCATCATCATTACTGTCACCGCTATCATCACAGCCATCGTCATAACTACGACCGTAGTCTTCACCGCCATGAGCACAACCTGGCGCTTAGCTGCTGACCCGTAAGACGCGGGTTCTATCCCAGCCGCACCGGCCGAATTTCGATGAAGGTGAAATGGAAGAGGCCCGTGTACTGAGCGATACCAGTGCACGTTAAAGAACCCCAGGTGGTCGAAATTTCCGGTGCCCCTCACTACGGCGTCGCTAATAGCCTGAGTCACTATGAGCCGCAAGCCAAACCAATGATCACATCAGCATCATTGTTGCCACAACACTCATAGCCATAACCACCAGCACCACTGCACTCATAATAAACATGATCACCACCACCGCCACTACCATCATCACCATTCGACTGATGAGTCCACTCCAGGACAAAGCCTTCTCTCAGTAACCCGATGACATGTAACGAAATGTTCTGCCCCTTCAGGGACTACGCAGTTCACAGGGAGCCCTCATAGCTTGACTGAACAGTCGGCGCAATCATAGGTTATGTGAGGTCAAAACATTAAGATAGGAAAGGCTTGGCGGTTGATTCAAGGCTGGCCTAACACCCGAACCGTTCATTCCACCCGATTCTCGGCCGTCCTCAAATAAGCTGTACCCATTTTTATATAGGAGCAAAATGGGGATGTCCCCTATAGCCACCCACCCACCGCCGCCTTCGATCCACCCCGCCCCTCTTCACCCCCCAGAAAAATTTTGTCGCGTTTGTGAAGCCTCCACCTAGAGGAAAAACATCAGGATAGATTCAGCTGCTTTCGCAGAACTGTCGCAGATGCCTGATAGTGTACTGTGCTTCTTCTTTTCCTTTCCTCCTTTCCTCGCCTGTTCTAATGACATTTGAGTCTATATAAACACTGAACGTCCCGAAGACGGGTTAAAGCAATTCATCCCCCTTGTAGTCCACAATTAATAAAAAAGTTGAACAGCATTTCCGAAATTGGAGCGTTGTCTCAGTACATAAATTTAACGAGGTACGATACATTAAAATAAACCGGGAACCCTCAAGCTTGATTTCGTCATAACTCGGCGCAACCACTGGTTAGGTTAGGCTACAGCATTAAAAAAGGAAAGGGGGGCAACTTTGGTCGGACACCTCAACCGCACCGTTACACAGTGGTTGATGGAGGTGGAAACTGAGGGAAACACTTTACTGAACTACATGGCTCTAAACACTATCACCTATAACAGCCAATACTCAACTCCTGCTGTCACCATCTGGAGTCTAAATCCGAGTCCTGGAGGAACTTTAAACGAAGGCGTGAAGCCTCCTTTCTACACGACTCTTTTCCGCGCGAATAGACAATGTCCTGAAGGGAACTCTGAAGGGTTCCTGTATTCTTGAGGCAAATGAACAACACACACCTTTCTGCATTGGCAAGGTGGTACGGTGTGTTCAACTGTAGGCGGGTATGCAACTGGACGCATAACGAAACACTACTAGTATAAATCCGAGGTGTGCCTTTCTGTAATAGCTTAATTAAAGATCCAAACATAGGAGATACAATGGTGGTGTTCACTTTGTAGGTGGAACACCACCGCCGCCTCACTTGAGGTGTCCACTGACCCAGTGTGCCAGTTATGCGCCTTACATTTCCTCAAAACCAACGGAGGGTTTAGACTGCGGCGAATAAGACAACACTGTGAACTAGACTATTTGCTTCGCGTAAGCGGGCCCTGCAGCGCTTACAAAAAATTCTTTAGACAGTCTATAGACTGCCCATAGACTTCTGTTTCTAAAGTCTATAGACTCTCTATAGACAAACCCTAGAGAGCAGTCTATAGGCAATGCAAATACTATAGACTGTCTGTAGACGATCTATAGATTTATGGCCATGCACTTTTAGTAGACTTTTCTCTATAGGCTATGAATAGACAAAAGAAATATCTATAGGAAGGCAATAGAGTCTATAAGAAGTCTATATATAGTGTCTATGGACCATTTTTTCAAGGGTGGAGTCCATGAAGAGTGCCGGAAACGCGATCGAACCGAAGACCGCGAGCGGCAGAAGGCCGAGTATGCACGTGAGCGTATATAGTCGCCAAAACAAGCCTGTGATTCGCCCAACCGAGCAGTCGCCTGTGAAACGTCAAGACGGGCCTGCCACAGACCTCTCTTTCGCTAATGCCAATCAGCTTTCGCTGATTGATGCGCTAACCGGTAAGCTTATGTATAGTAATCAATTTATTTTCTCCACGAGACTGAAAAAAATGCAGATACACAGGCAGGAGGCCGGGTGCAACTGCCCCAGAAACGCATTTCCGCTGATCACCCATAGAACACAGCCCTATAGAAGGCCTGTATCCTACTGGGTTTTGATTTATTTCCTATCGAGAACGCGTAAATATGAGGACACGCTTAATCATCCCGCATCACCTTGTAAATCACATCGATAAAGCAGGGGCATTGAGGGCTGGAATAATTCGTCGAAATCGACGGAGGGCCGGTTGAATAAGCCGCGCGTCGTCCGTTTGAAAGGAGGAGGGGGCGTCCGCGTTAATTGGCCCTTTGACAGCCCACGCCAGCGGGTTCTGCGGCGCGATTTACGCGACGTCGATTTCGAGATATATTAATATTGCGCAGTCAGGCTGCGTGGGCTTACTCCATCCTCAGTGGGAGACCGGGCATGCCTGCCTTTTGAAGGAGATCGCGTGGGTGAGGCAGGTCGCAAAGCGGCTCCGATTGAAAGGAGGCTTTGTCTTGCGCAATTTTAATTTCACCGCCGCGACGAACGGATAAATGCGCGGAGTGCTCGGGCCAAGCTTCCCAGCCGCGCACAGCCGATGCGGCGGCCGACGGAGTTGACCTTGGGAACTGCTCATCCCGTCTCAAGCCAATGGCTCGCGCTGAAGGTTTGCGCAGTGCTTACTTCCGAATGTAATGGTATTTCATAACCGATAATACGCGGAAAATCCTGCAGTGCAGTCATTGTAAGATAGAACTAATCGCTAGCAGCCCTACGGCGATGTCGCTGTGACTTGTCTAAATGGCTCAGGTGGCTACGGCTTCCCAGTGCGGTGCACGAGGCGCAAGGTTGGAGCTCGGCCGAGGCAGACGCATTTCGCTGGATTCCGAAGGAAGAAACGCTCCTGAAATTTCAAAGTTTGTCCGGAAATCTCCACTGTGGCATGTATTATACAGAAGAAGAAGAATAGGTTTTGGGGGAAAGGAAATGGCACAGTATCTGTTTCATATATCGTTGGACACCTGAATCTCACCGTAAGGGAAGGGATAAAGGAGGGAGTGAGAGAAGAAAGGAAGAAAGAGGTGCCGTAGTGGAGGGCCCCGGAATAATTTCGACCACCTGGGGATCTTTACCGTGCACTGACATCGCACAGCACACGGGCGCCTTAGCGTTTTGCCTCCATAAAAACGCAGCCGCCGCGGTCGGGTTCGAACCCGGGAACTCCGGATCAGTAGCCGAGCGCCCTAACCACTGAGCCACCGCGGCGGGTTACATGTCTCACAGGTGATTTTATTTCTTGTACTTTCTAATTATTCATCTTTCAGCGTTAAGATAATTACATTAACTTCCATTTGATCAACATTACACATTAATACAAAAAAAAAAAAACATATTCCCCTGCGCTCCTTGCTTTCGGCTACTGTTGGCTTCCTTCGTATAAGTGATAGTGGTGGTTTACTGAATAATAGTTAAAAAAAAGACCCAGAGTGCTGCTTTCTTCTTCAGACTTTTCCTTCATGTCACCCCATCATTTCTATGTGGGATCGCTGTTTCTGGTGAGCGCTCTACATCAGTTTCAGTCCTCGGCTGTCTCTATTGTCAACTTCTCCCGAAGGTCCGTCTCTAGATCCTATTTGGTCATCCCTACATCTCCTAGATTATCTAGTTTGTCATGATGATGATCATGAATTTTTATGACGCAAGGGCATCTCTGGCCAAAAAGCGCCATGGCACAAGGTGTTTTTTTCGACTATTCAAAGTGGGGTCGACGACCCATTTTCCAAGCATTTCACATAAGATAAGCCGAACACCATGTCAGGCGAAAACTTGTATCCACTGTATCACCGGTGGGTAACCGGCGGCACTGGGGATCGAACCCCGCACCTCCCGCATACGAGGCGGATGCTTAACCACTTGGTCAGCGGTGTGGTATATAGTTTGTGTTGGTCATCCTCGTGCCTTCCTTACTTCGATGCCCATAACTAACACCCTTTTTCGAATATATCCACACAGCCCACACTTGCTTACCTATCACCATCAACGATCCAGAAAAATCCACCTATGAAATCGGCAGTGTGGCTCTCAACACCTCTCTCATTTTGTACGTGCGTACGTGCGTATGTGCGTGTGTGCGTGTGTGCGTGCGTGTTTTTCAGCCCTTTCAAAGGCAAGCTCCTACCTGCCGGAAAGTGCAGTTTCAGTGATAACTTCATTTCGTTACGTTCAAACCAATATCAAACAAAATGCGATGGTAAATTGTGCTCATTATATAACAACAATAACAACTGCATCAGTCCGACCGGTAACGAGAACGGTGGACGCCTGTTGATTTAGTAACTTGGATCCTGATTTGGAAATAGGAAAACAAAAGCAAAAGATTTAAGTGGTCTGCGAAGGGAATTCCCGCTTTCCTGATTGGTACCCTACTGTTCTAATTCCTTCCGGCCATCCTGCTGCAAGCTGCAGCAACAGCTGCTGTCGTCACTGCCGCTTAGTCGGAGCCGAGAATCATCGGAACAAAACGGATCAGAAAGCAACGCAGCAGCACTAGACCGGGTTTGACTTCCATTCAAGATGTCCGTGTAATCTCCTTAAAGTTGAAGAAGAAAACAAAATATCCCTACATTAAAAAAAAAAAGGACACACACAACCTATTACAGGCCTATATCCATTCTCCCACTATTCAATGAGGTAATCAAAAAACTTCTCGTAACTAAGCTGCATTTTGACTACTTCGTGAAATTTAGTCTTCCATCGCAAAAACAATTTAGTTCCCTCCCGGGATGTTTTTATTAAATCACCCTAATAACATACGCCGACAAATTTAAGCTAAATTAATGCAGGGAAACTGGTGGAGGGCATTTGTAGTGATTTCACTAAACAGCTTAGCATCACCAGTTATGCCAGCCTCTTTAACAATCTCGCTTCATGCAGTGCAACCTAGCTCACCCTAGAATTAGCATTTATCTGCTCGATATAAAGCAAGTAGTCTAAACATCGCATTCGAAATCAAACTAGAAAATTGTCAGGATGAGAGTTCCACGAGGCTCCATTTTGTGGCGTCTTTCATTTTCAATCTAAATTAATTATTCGTTAACATGCCCTTCATTCTCATTCGATTGTATTCTGCATGTTCATGACACGACTGTGTTAAGCCCGCACAAAGAGAGTAATAAAAAACCTAACAAGTGAGCCCTTAACTTTCTAACACAATTTCACAACGAGAAAGAAACGCACTGATAATTAGCGCTTATAAAAACAAGATTCTGGCTTTTACCTGCAGAATAAGGATCGAGGTGACAACTAAATTTTTTTATCAACGTTCATGCCAATCGTCCCATTGCTGTCACTTTGAGGACGCACTCCTTTTTTTCTGTCCAAACTGAGTGTATTCAAGTTATAAAGAATGCTACGCCTGCAATTATTGGACTACCGGCAGCAAAAAAAAAAAAAAACGCAGTCTTTTTAGCTCATGGTTTGAAATGTCTGAAGGTATGAGTAGACGTATGTGCAGGCTTCACTCTATCGAAACACACAACAGAAAATTGCCTGTCGTCAAAATGGATTTTCTGTGGCATTTTGTGGCATGAACCTGTAGTGACAACTGAAATGTTTGTAGTCACAACGGTATGATTTTCTATGGTATCAGTGCGCTGTCGCTTGTCGTTGCGACAGAACTAGAGGAAAACACTGCAGAAAAATACTACAGAAAGATCTGTCGTTGTATGACAAGTACACAAAGCATTTTGTCGTATGTTGGACACGATGCTGTTATTTCTTTGTTTGACGGTGAATCTGCTGTGTACAGTACCGGCGACTGGGTCGCCGGGCAGCGCTGCAATAAATATTTTTTTTTTTTCCGAGAACACCTGAGGGCAGGTCTCCTATAAACTTATTGCTGCCGATAGCACATTCCTCGGCCTAGAGCCCGATATAGGTTTTTAAAAGTTGACTGGTCGTATTAAGCTAATAAATCAGGCGAACGTCAGTGGTATTCGGATTCTCCTGAAACATGTTACTAGGTTACCACGAATGCGCTGTTTTCAAGTTTCATTATGACTTAATTCATCACCTCAACTGCCACACTACTTCATGGAAACTTGCATTTTGTTCAAATTTACTTGCACCTCTGCAAACGCAAAATTATGCTGTTCTATTCGTTACGTGTAGCTGTATAATACTCATGTTATTCCCTCTTCTCAAAAGCCTGCACATTCTCCTAAATACTGAGTAAAAAAAATAACCTAGATGTGATTTCGTTTTGGTTGACCTCGTATACCACCCTATTTTATTTTACTAAAAAAATCTTAATAATCCAATCCACATTTCTCGATGCAGAAGAATTTCATACTCCATAAAGTGCGCACTACAATTATAAAAAGCAGTTATTTGAGTTTGCGACGATCAGCTGATTGAACAAATTGTCTTTGAGCGTTAAATATGCGCCATCTGTCATTTTAGGAGTTACTCCGATCTCTTGTTTTCCGAGTGTTTCTATACCCCACAGTTTTAAAATTTTCATCTAGACATTCGAGATATATAAGATTTGGTATCCAGCGACACTAACTTGTTATCTGCATTACATGCTATCGCATACAAGCGACCTTATATGCCTCCTTTCTCGAAAGAGTTTCAACAGCGGTGTTTTATTTCAGGTTCTCTTTTTGTATTCCGTTGCCATGGCGCGTACTCTTATGCAATATAAGTTGAACCTCGTTATAACGAAATTGAAGGGGACCGGCGGTTACTTCGTTTTATCCATAGCTTTGTTACAGACCGTGCTGACCGACCTTCCAAGGGGAATCGTCATTCCTTCGTTGTATCCCTTATTTCGTTATAAACCGTTTCGTTACAACGAGGCTCGACTGTAGCAGTAATCTCGGACTAACTCGAATTAAAAACTGGCCTCCTATGGATTTCGCATTAGCCTCTAAAAACTGCACCTGTCTTCGTGTCACTCAACATGGTCATGCATAAAAAAAAAAGAAACAAGGCACAAAACGCACTCCCCGGGGCTCTCAGAAGGAGCGGCTACGCGCCTAAACCAAGCAAGCAGCCAGGGAACGCGCGCACGCGCCGACCACACGCGCGGCACACAAGCTGCTACCAAACGCATTGTTCTCGCTCGAAGTCCTCTCAGAGGCTGCCCCATCTTTCTCCGTTTCCACCGCAGGCCTCGACGCTCGTCATGCTCCCTCGCGTGCTGCCGTACCCTGAGAGTTCACCGCACACTCACTCATTATACCCTCTCCACCAGTCCCAGCGGGGGGGCTCTGCATGTCTCCCGTTTTCAACGACGAAGTAACGCTTATTTTTTACGTATTCTCTTTTCCTACACCCCGCCTTGGGTGAGGAGGAAGAAAAGAGTAAGAGGGGGGGGGGGGGGGGGAATCGCAAAGCGGTCGGCGCCGAGAATGCCGCGAGCGTCGACAGAGACGAGGAGAAGAAGGGTTAGCGTGGCCAGCGAAACATGCAGCGAAGACCACAGCTCGCCGCCGCCCCACTGGCGTGCCCGCGAGCGGGGTCGCCCGGGGTTGCGTGAGTCGACCCCCGCTAAGAAGCGCAGTAGATCCACGGAAAGACGCAGCACTCATGGCGTCCCGCACGCGGTATGCGGCCTAAGCGATGGCCTGCGAGGTTTGCGTCACGTGCATCTCCACGACGCCTGCAAGCTAGCTTAACAGCGCGCGGTCCAGCGTACGACGCACCGCGTTTACGCACGCCACGCGCGCTGACAATGAGCAGGCCTTGCAATGTAAGTGATACGCTCGGCCATTCAAGGATAATGCACTGCTTTAACACACACGCACCGTACACGCACACGCGGTTCGCATATGGCAGCGAAGTCTGTATGTATACACTGCGCGGTGCACTCCCTGCCTCTCCCCCTTTCCCATCTTTCTCCCCCCCCCCTCTCTCTCTATCTCGGGAGGAACGCATTCTGCTCCTTGCGTCGTGGTGTTTAATACTTCTTTCTCGTCTTTGCAGGATCTGTGTGCTTGGCGTGTGTGGTTCGGAGAAGCACGACATGTGCTCAAAGGCTGCGTGCTGACATGCATGCAAGCTGGGGCTGTCGCATATTTCATTACGCACTGGGCCAGGAGGTCTCGCGCTCTGACAGGCGCCGTACGGGGTCGTTCCTTTCCTTCTCGCAGTTCGCTCGACCTTCTGTGGTTTCGGGGGTCCTCAGATGACCCTGGGTTGCTGCTCTCTCCGGCAGCGTGCTCCTTGCTTTATGAATGCGCTACACGGCTGAGCAACAATAATAATAATAATAATTGGTTTTTGGTGGAAAGGAAATGGCGCAGTATCTGTCTCATATATCGTTGGACACCTGAACCGCGCCGTAAGGGAAGGGATAAGGGAGGGAGGGAAGGAAGAGAGGAACAAATAGGTCCGTAGTGGAGGGCTCCGGAATAATTTCGACCACCTGGGGATCTTTAACGTGCACTGACATCGCACAGCACACGGGCCCCTTAGCGTTTTTCCTCCATAAAAACGCAGCCACCGCGGTCGGGTTCGAACCCGGGAACTCCGGATCAGTAGTTGAGCGCCCTAACCACTGAGCCACCGCGGCGGGTCTGAGCAACAAGACACGAATGGGAATCTTGCAGTAAAGCACAGTCGATTGATTTTTTTTTTTTACCATGCGTTGCCTATTTTATCTGCGCAGAGAAGCCGGCGTCTACTCCATCCTGCGACCGATACAGGCTTTTTTAGACGTTGGTATAATTTGTTACTCGTTCGTTTTATCAGCGACAGCAGAAACCGGAGCGGGTCCAAAGCGCTTTATAGGGTGACGAACGTCGCTGCATCGGAGCACCGGACTTAAGCCAAATGCTCGACATGTGTTTCACTAACATGAGATTGATGATGATGTGTACGTGCACTCAGGACATACGAAGTATTGGGCCTCAAAATACAGCGCATGTCCAAGAAGTAAGCACAAAATCAGGAGGAGTTTTCGCGCAAAGTGGCGCCAGCATCAGCGTTAGCTGTAAAGGCGTTTATGTATGGTTAAATGGATCATTGGTGCTTGTAACGGGTTTAATGTGTCGCATGGCGCATTGACAATTATCGAGGCACATGAGAATTAATGAGCCACTTCAACATTAATGTGGCTGGTAACAATGAATACCATGACTGATATTGACGTCACTTATTATGGTTGATGACGTCATTCCTAGTGAACTCCTTCCAACAACCACTACACAGCAGGCGCTGTAAGAAGCAGCAACAACAAAATGCCGGCTGAATTAAATCACCACAAAGAAGTGAGAGCAAACATTGGAGCGAGGTTGGCATAACGCATTCATTTACAGGCATAAATTTGGCCAGGTATATCTATAGTAAGATTATACTAACGTCATGGATCACTTTGTCGACAGTGAAAACAGCGCGGAATACAAAACGCTCTGGCCTGTTGGTTGCATTTGGTTATGACATTTGCCTAGAGTAGGGCGTCAATAAGTTTTGCTGCATGATTAGTCACTAGTGTCATCTTTGCTAAATTAATGGATGGACAGCTTCAGTTTGGTTTACATATTCGTAACATACAAGGGAGTAGAGGCATGCGATTTGATTTACTATTACGACTTGTAAAAGCACATAAGAAGAATATAACACAACATAACGTAACATAACATAGCACAACATAACATAATATAACATAACATATTAAGCAGACAAGTAAAGGGAAAAGAGGTGCTCGTTATGACACACATGACGCAAGCCGACAGTCACCGAAGCCAAGGAGCATAGGGCATGCATTTTTTTTTCAGTTTTGCGGTGTTAACTGATTGGAGATTAATGTGTAATTATTTTATCGCTTAAGTATAATAAGAAAGCAGAAAAAACAACCACATGCCGCCGATGGGATCAGAACCCACGAACTCTGAATTTTGCGTTTCTACGTGGCGCTCGCGGTAATAACAGGACGTACCAGGTCCGCCGCCTTGCACGAGGGCGGCGCTGGTGACACGGTCAAGGTTCGCTTACACTACACATAAATATCTCCGAAAGTAGAAGATTGGACTGCCGTCGCCGTAGCTCAGTTGGTGGAGTGCCGTACGCTAAATTCGGTGGCCGTGGGTACGGACCCCACCGGCGGCATGTGGTTGTTTTGTCTTCTGTTTTCTATCATTATATTTAAGTGACAAAATAATTACAAATTAATCTCATTAATTAACACCGCAAATTAAAAAATACATCCCCTATGCTCCTTGGTTTCGGTGACTGTTGGCTTGCGTCATAACATAACATGTAGCATACCATAACATATATCATAACACAATCTAGCATAACATAACCTAACCTAACATAAGCTAACGTAAAGTCGAGAGTTCGACGAAAACTCGTCTGGTCGGGGACAAACATGTTGACGAAGAAGAAGGAGCGCCGACCAAAGAAAACAAAAACAAAAACAAAAACAGACGTTTCGGCTCCCGTACGGGAGCCGAAACGTCTGTTTTTGTTTTTGTTTTCTTTGGTCGGCGCTCCTTCTTCTTCGTCAACATAACCTAACGTAATATAACATAATACAACGTAACGTAACGTAACATAACATAACGTAAGAATAAGTAACATAAGACTAACGTGCGGAAGACCGAACGTCTTTTCCGCTTCCTCTCAAGATGCAACAAACGACCTCGTCGGTAAGAAAACATATCCGATCCGGCAAATCATAGAGCTATGGGGACGCCTGCTTAGTTGTTGCTACTGGTAAATCACTGTGAAGTAACGCTGCATGTTAGAGAAGAAGGCAAATTCTTGGTCTCTTAACGACCTGCTCAAGCGTGAACTTGCAAGGCAAGAGTGAAGGGCAAAGTGCCGGACAAACATTCCCGTCTAAACAGGTGACAGACTGACCGCGGCGTATACATACAGGATTGCGTTGAAGGCAGGTTATGGTGTGTATACAGGTCGGCTTTGAACAAGAAGGCTAAGAAGGGGAAGCAGTAGATGAATAAGAACTGCTATCCCCACACCGTGAGTATGTGCTGTTCTAGCACAGGCCAAAGGCCGATGACGACGGCAACAGCAACAACGAGAATGGGCGCAGGCGAACTCGGGCAATCGAGTTCGATGGCGCCAGGCGTTACGAGGAGGTAATGGGGAGGTTACGCATTCCTGCAGCACTCTCGTTCAGTATTCGCTGTTATGATTGCAATTTTTTCTCACGGATACTTCGCGAAAAACTTTGCCGATTTTTTCTCCTTTCTTTTTGTCTCCCCCAATCCCTTAAAAATTGCGTTGCAGAGCAAGAAACCAAGTTTTTTTTTGTTTCAGTTTCGGTTTATTTTACCGAAATTACCACTAAAAAACAAAAAAAATTATAACGACGGGTGTCCCATATTAACGGATTCAACTGAATCGCCATCCGAATGTCAGTAGGTCGAGTGAAATGAATAAAAAATTGGCTGTGGTTTAGCCCTGGTTAAACCTGGAGTGACACGATAGCTACAGCTGGCCGAGTGGAATTCGCTCAGTCGAATTGCAGAGTCAGTCTTTCGCCGCTGCGTTTCGCTGGGCGTTCCTTCTTCATCTTCGTCCCTGGACGTGGATTCACTCTCTCCCCCCACTCCACTCATTCCCTACTTCGTTCCGCCTGCGCGCCGCGCCGCCGGCGGCTGTCACGGTGTCCACGGCGCCGCTACGCTGAAGGCTCGAATTGCTATCGTAACAGTGTAGGCGCGTGGCGCGCACACCAGCTGCGTGCTCTGACGTCACACTGCGCATGCGCACAGCTGGCGGAGCGTTGGTGCCACGGCTCAGCGCGCAGCCACGCTGACCCCGCGAAGTGGCTGGCGTAGTGTAGCTATCGCTACAAAAGAAGGTAAAATAAAGGCAACATAAATAACGAGGAACAGTCTGTCGCTCTCCCTCCTATCAGCGTCGCCGTCCCAGCAGCGGCCGCCGGTCGAATCGACAAACACACCGCTCGCCGGCCCAGAAAGCAGCACCAGCAAAGCAGGGAGTTGTCAGGAGGAAACGACCGCCCGTATGGTGCCACGCGGCCCGCGCGCGTAGCAGTTCGCGCTGTCCATTTACCATTTTGCCCACCCATAGACACAAGGCACACTTCCGCTTTGTTTCCACGGCGTCCTCGCTCGCCGCCAAAGGCGCACCCTCCTCAAACAGGCGGCCCTGAAGCACGACACCCTCTCTCTCTCTGTCACCTGCCTCTCCCGTTGCCCACGAGTTCATACAAAACGCGCCCCGTAACTACGCACGCACAGAATGGCGTTGTCGATCCACACTTCCCTCTAACACATTAAGCATCGCCTGTCGTTTTGTTACCGTGACACACGAGAGAGGAACGAGAGGAGGCGCGGAGAAAATAACAACAAAGAACTCGAGGTGGCGTCACAATCGCTTTGGCGCGTCGCAGGCGCGACATTTGTCAAGCGCGACAGTGGGTCGCCGGTTGCTGCGGGCTACGCCGCGGTTCCTGGTGCAGTGGTTAACGCCGTGGCGCCAGGAAAAAAAATTCATTCCCGCTCTCTTTAACTGCCCCTCTCGCACATCCCTCGTCGACGAGAAGGGGCGTCGCACCCCGTCGTGATTCGAGTCGTCCGTGGCCTCTTGACTAACGACGGCGCAGTCGTTTGTTATCGCATCGACGTCGAGTGGCGCGGCCGAGCGTCAAGGCGAACCCATCAGTCACTGGCCTGTCGGGACGCTTGTGGACTGTGTCCACTGCGCCCATCTCTGGCGGCAACCGCTGTTGTGGCAGCGGGGGACACTTCTTTTTTTCCTCCCTACGCGGACGGTGGCGCTGGCGGCGGTGACGACTCACAGCGAGGCCAGAGCCCCTAGCGGTAGCTTGGACTCCGGCCGGGGACGCAACGAAATTGGTTGCTTGCTTTTTTTTTTACTCCTCCGTCCACCTAAACTATACACAAATGAGTAAAAAAGGAAGTAACTGTTCTCTATCGCACTTCGTTTTATGTAAAAAAGAGTTCGCTATAGGACACCTTCCTCTCTTTTTACTCCCACATCGGCGTATTCGTGTTAAGAGCGTATAATGCAGCGGTCTCTGTTTTTCGGATTGCAGCCGCGGCGGTGCCGTCCCAGGACTGAGCGGATCTGGCTTCCCTCCAAGCTTGCCGTACGCGCTCCGTCCGAGTCAGCTTTCAGGAACCCACGCAATGACCGGCTTTGCGCGTCCTTCACGGTGCGTCGCACGCGCGCACAAACTTACAGCGCGGAGACCCCTCACCTGAAAGATATCCCACGCCAGTGAACGGCGCTTTATGATGACGCTTCGCCGCCCCGTTGAATCAAATGTGTCCCACGATATTCCGAATCGTACTGCGCCGCAACGTTCTCGTGAGAATGTCACAGGGCCGGGAGGCCGAAAACGAGGGAGAAAAGTTTTAACTTACCCCGCCCATTCTGTGCCGCGGTGCATGCCGGATATTGCATTATTCGACGTCGCGTAACGGCAGCATCGCCGGGATAATGGCTAATGGCGTTTGCAACCGGCGTGCTTACAAGATGCCTCTATGTAATTCTCGGTATATGCTGTCAGTGGTTGCTGGAAAATGATCTGAAGCTAAGGGTTATCCGAATATTAATGCGCATCACGCAGGTGTCTAACAGCGTAACGCAGTTAATTTACACGGCCGTCGCCGTAACGCGTGACCCCCTCCATTGTATCATCCGGTAAAATAAAAAAAAAGCGCTTGTTCACTGTTCTGGCGCTCAGCTGCAAGGCTCTTTCACGGAAGTGGATTCACCCCTCCTTCACACGTTGCTCACGAAAAAATAATCTCGCCGCTGACTCCGAACTCAACCGACACTAGGCATTTTTATTTAGGTCGAGATGCGTCAATGGCGGACATCCGGCACAAAGAAGCTGAAACACACTAGAGGAAACACAGAACACACCGAAGTGCTTCGTCCCGATAGGGACTTTCATTGAGAACATTGAAATACATGAAGGTCAAATAACTAAAAGTAGATAAACAACATGAAATGGGTTTCAATCAGCCCAGCTCGCCATTTTAGGGGAGAATGCGTCTCGCGGACAAAGTGTAAAGCTGCTGCGCTGATGAACTATCTATTGGACAAATGGCTCGCGTGATAGCCATTCACTAAATGCTTTGCACCACTGGCTGAATATGACTGAGATTCGATGAAAAAGAAATATTTCAGCGCGAACGAGATGCGAAGATGCAAGAAAGGCGCACAAAACAACGCAGGTTCCTTCTGTGTTCTACTGGGTGTGCTATGATCAATGAAGGACGACCGCTCTTCTATGATGCCTCGTGTTGCTCTCGTTCGCCCTGAAAGTTCCTTACATTCCGGCAATGCAGTAACAAGGCCCGAAAAATATTATTTTTGGATGTCCGGCAATATGCGAGACTCTCTTCGAGCTTGATATCAAGGAAAAACAAACGAGTATTTAATTTTCATTATGTGCATTAGTACATATTGCAATATGTATAATTTACTGTCATGTATAAATATTAATTTAGTACAATATGAAATTTTCATTATGTAATTTAGCTACAAGGAGTATGTGGCTGCGAATAAATATGCCTCGCCTACCACACCTCCGTGGCTTAGGGTAAGGACACGTCTCTGCATCAAGTGCAAATGTTACATCTGCGGGTCAGTCACGACAATATCGTTCGGCTAAGCCACCGACGAACGGATTTGCCATTCTACGTTTATCTGGTTTCTGATTTATTAGATGCAAGGCTGTCGCTAAAGGTCACAGGATGTCAGTTCCTAATGTTTACTTTAAGAATATCGACACCGGCGCGTCTGTTTGCGCTACAGAAAATAAGGAAAACCTTCAACGCGACAACAACCGGATTCTAAAACTACGCCTATGCGCACAGACCGATTATATAGGGCCGTTGTTAGAAAAGAAAAGACAACCTAACACATGCGTCAATCCCGATCGTCGGCTTAGGAATTCTAAAGTTAAATTTATACATGCAAACATATGGCGCCAGGACTTACCCCTTGCCGCACATAAAACAAAACACTCCCAGCTCGACCCACTCGAGGCTCACCGAACAAGGAAAACGAAACACGTATGGGAAAATCGTTGTCCCCCTATAGCGCCTTCAAGATCACCGCACAAAGCGAGAGCCGCAGTCTCAAGAAAACAAACAAGCACACGACCACGCACATGTAAAAACAAGTACAAGACCATCACCCGATAAGGTCACGCACGCACACACGCACAGCGCATAGAAAGGAGATGGTCGGAGAGCCTGCATCCCCTGCGCTCCGCAGCTCGCGATTTGACAGTTCGTCTTGCTTTTCTCCCGCATGTGCGTATGTGTGTACCTGCATCCATCCGCGCGGATATTCCTTTGTCTTGTCCTCCTCCACTTCCACGGGAAGGAGAAACAGAGACGAACAACAAGGCGGCCGTGTTGTACGAGTGACCTCGGCCGGCTCTCAAAAGCGCGGGCCTCAGGTGCGCGCCGTGGTCAGCGGGCCACGGAGGCACTCCTTAGCTCGTCCCCGCCGCTATTGTCTCGCTTCGCCCATCGCCCCGGCCCTTGTCCGTCACCAGTGCGACGACGACGTCCCATTGTCCGCGCCGACGACGACTGTTGGGCGATTGGGTATACGAGTGCGCGGGATTCCCGTGCACTACTCTATCTACACATGCGTAGTCTCGCAGGTTTCTTGGAACGTCCTGCCGCGTTAATTCTCGAAATATTCACCCAGTAAAAGAAGTACCTCGGCTAAGCCATTCAAACCGTTTGTTGGTTCGAAGTCCAACTTTCAGACACACGACGTGAACAGCGCTGGCGCAACCGCTGCTTGACATCTTTGTCGGAGATCTGCAGGAAGTCGGCGTTCGGAAGAAGTTCCGCCGACTCGGCAAATTCTACACGCTCTGCTGGGCCTCTGCAAACTACAGCCCCCTCCCCCCCCCCCCTTATTTCTTCCCCATCACGTCCTTTCTCAAGCATTTCTTTGAAAGAAGCGCATGCTTCCACGGATATTGAGAAATGAATTTTTTCGCGACATTGCACAACAAAGGCATTTTACATAGAAGCCGTATGTACAGCATTTAAATTATATATATATATATATATATATATATATATATATATATATATATATATATATATATATATATATATATATATATATATATATATATATATATATATATATATATATATATATATATATATATATATATATATATTGGCACGTCTACTTGCTTTCTAGGCCTTGCAGTGTGTCCTGGTTTACATAGTTCCATAGCACTCGGCTGGATTTCCTTTGGATTTGGACTTATTTGGACTTGCGGAACTGGACACATGCAGGCGCTGCATGAGCGCCAATGCATATTTCATAGAACCTGCGAGATTTACATGTTTGACGAAGGCTGTAGATACTGGATTCGAGGCAGAGTTTATGTCGCGGAAGGGGCCCAACTGTGCGAAACACCTAATATAAAGAGACGTGCCTCACAGTCACCCTGCGTTGGATGCCTGGAATTGAGGGAAACGAGTTGGTCCATCATCGGGACTGTGAAATCAACATAATGGTGCTCTCGATCCCCTGGGCAAATCCAACGTCAGCGGAAGACGCTGCAACATACCAAGAGCAGATAGCTGAACACTACCAGAACATCAGGAAAAGCGGCACAATTTTACCGCGCGCCTCACTCGTCACTCAACATGGAACAAGCATACGCCCCTCCCTCGTAAAGTTCGAACTAACACTCTCCTGTCCCTCTAATCCTCTGCAATTTCGTATGGCGTTACGTAGCACACTGTCAGATACAGATACAGAACACATCTGCAATAGGGCAGATAAATCTCTACCAGGTCATACACCTGATTTGTATCAGATCTGGGCCGATACAGAACAGATTATGTGCTCATGTAAAGCTGCCATTAATCCTCCTTATTTCCCTTACCCTTACCCTCCTTCTTGGAGAGCTTGGCTCCACTCTGGCCCGGCAGATGAACAACGTGCCTTAACGTAGCAAGCGCTCTTCACTGGGCCTTAGTGCTGACCTTAAAGTTTTTCCTCCTCCTCCTCCCCCCCCCCCCTCCTCCTCCTCCTCCTCCTCCTGTTCCTGGCAACAGCTTGTTGCTTGCGGGACAAGCTTCCTGACAACGAAGGAGCTAACCTGTGAGCTATTGAATATTAAGAAAATATAGGTGATGAGCATATTCTAAAACATGAAGCGTGTCTTACATTTTTGTAGACAAAACAGATGGAAGACGTTTTGAGCACGCCGAATGAGAAGTAAGCGGTTAAAAGCGCCGAACGAGTTTAAAACTATACCGAGCTCCCTTGGGCCAAACATTTGTCACTGCTTTGTGGCGAGACAGAGAGGATATCTGGCAGTGCTGGAAGTGCACAATGAAAGCGCACAACCTGTTCGTTCTCCTTCACGGTGCTGTGAGAGACAATTGTCAAACACGTGCGTCTTTCGGGGTTACATTTCTGCAGCTGCCTCCAGCGGACACCTTGCAAGTGTCTGAGATTACATTACATTGTGGATTTCGGTTCTTTTTTTTTTTCTTCTCCTTCCTTACGGCTTCTAAGACCATGTTCACGATGCGTCCCGTTTTGACAATTTACGACTCGTTCCGGAGGCAGAACTCTACCATGCCATATTAATTTCCTTTAAAGAAAAAGAGAGCTCCGAATGTGCACCAGAATTTCCAAGCCAACTGCCCGTCGGTGGATGTCTTGGAAGAGGCAGCATGGAGGAAATTGGAGGCACTTGATTCGCGAATACACAGTTTAGTGAAACGGTGCTACATTGCGCCTCATCACTGAGAGTATACAGTGAGCTCCACTTGTGCGTCACGCGGTGACGTCTGCATTCCTCGTTACTCATAAAAATCCGTTCGGTCTCTTTTGGCCGTTCTATATGTGTCGAATTTCTGGCGACTCCACAAACTGAGAGGATGATTTAGGGATAGGAAAGAAACTCAGAGAGCATAGTTTACTCAGACAAATGGCATCGCCAGAGTGTTGACGAGTGGTATATGCGAGAAGGTGTGTCATTGCACACAGAGAACAGTCAACTAATTATTCAATAGATAAAGATATTGTGAAGAAGAAGAAGGACATTATCCCAGCCGATGGCAGTGTGGTTGGGATAATGCCCTCTCCGATCCATCTAAGCCTTCTGCATCCCGCGCCCTTCGTCGCCAAGCTTCACATTTTACAATTCGCGATGATCTACTCTATCGGCGCAACTAAAACTCTGATGACCGGAAATGGCTTCTCGTCATTCCCCGACATCTCCGGCCCCAAATCTGCACCTGTTTCCAAGCTGACCCGCAATGCGGCCACGCGGGAGTCTTCAAGACGTACACTCGCATCCGTCTCCGGTACTACTGGCGCGGCATGTATAACTTCATCTTGAAGTACGTCCGCTCTTGCCCGTCCTGCCAACGCCGTAAGCAACTGCCTCATCATTTTGCTGGAGAGTTGCAGCCACTACATTGTCCGCCTCGCCCCTTACACCGTGTTGGTATAGATATATACCACCCTCTGCCGTACACCGCTGCTGGTAACCCCTGGGTCATTGTTGCCATTGATCACCTGACCCGGTATGCAGAAACCGCCGCGCTCCCGGCTGCTACGGCTCGTGAAGTGCCGCCCTTCATTTTGCAGCGCTTTATACTTCGCCACAGTGCTCCTCGTGAACTCCTCAGTGACAGAGGGCGCGTATTCTTGTCTGACGTCGTTAAAACTCTACTCGCCGAGTGCAATATAATTCATCGGACTTGTACAGCCTACCTTTCGCAAACAAATGGTCTAACTGAACGATTTAATCGCACTCTGGGCGACATGCTGGCGATGTACCTTGCTGCCAGCCACACGAACTGGGACCTCACTCTACCTTATATTACGCATGCCTACAACACTGCTACCCATTCCACAACCGGTTTCTCCCCATTTTTCTGCTCTACGGCCGGCATCCATCCGCTTCCATCGACTCCGTTCTCCGATACCGCCCTGTCTCATCTGAGTGTACAACTATTTCTGAAGCTGCCCAGCACGCCGAAGACTGCCGCCAAATGCACGGTCGCTCACGGCAGACACTCAGGGGCTCCAGAAACACCGCCATGACGACGGTCAGCTTGATCCGGATTTCCCACCTGGTTCACTCGTCTGGCTGTGGATGTTTTCCACTGCTCTCAGTCTCTCAAAGAAACTTCTATCGAAATACCATGGCCCTTACCGCGTCCTGGAGCGCACCTGCTCAGTCAACTACCTTACTGAGCCCCTCACACCTTCTTTTGATCTCCGCCGATGTGGTCGCGAGACTGTGCATGTCCATCGACTCAAGCCATACTATGACCCGGTTGTGTTGTCGGCACCATTAGTCGCCAGGATGGCTCCTTTCCTCCCAGGGGCAATTGTGAAGAAGAAGGGCATTATCCCAGCCGCACTGCCATCGCTCAGAGCGCGAGGCTGCTGACCTGAACAGACCAAAGACTCTGCCGCCACTGTGGTTTCGCCGCCGCCTGAGCGTTAACCTAAGCCCCCGTTACAATATTAAGACAGCAGCAGCATCCATAGAAGGAACTTGGTTTCCATTTAGCAAGGACCTACGTCAAGACATGGTTGTCGTGACCAATTTTCAACGTAAAGGAGGGAAGAAGTTGGTTGGTGCAGTTCAGCTGATAAAACATCTTCGTGGCAGTTATTGCGGCACAGAACATCTGCATAGTTTAAAAGTTATTTAAAAACTTTTTTTAAAGACATTGTCCGTGTCCGGTACATAGGCCGTACAAATTCTATAGTCTGTACGTGGTACATAGTACCCCGTTGTGCATTTCATGCATGTTGGGTAATATAAAAAATTAACAGGGACACGTGCTAATTACTATATGTGTTGGCAATGAGACAGTTTTTAGATCTGGGGAGGCCTTTATCGGAAAGGATGTCACTTCCGGTCTGATGACGCCATTTCACTTTAGCCAATAGAAATGATTCGGTCTGGTCACGTCGCTACCCTCCAGCCAATGTACGAGTTTTAGGACCAACGACATATTTTTTTTTCCCGATGAGGCTTTTAATGCGCATTAAAAAAAGCTTTCCAGTCCGCACCTATAGCTAGAACTTACGGTCAGTGTTCCATTAAACGACGTTTCAGCTATAAAGAGGCGAACGCAGTCGGGCCCTGCTTTGTATCAGGTGTTTCAGGGAAGCCTGCCACTAATCTTTAAAAATAGGGGGCTTTAAAGATAGAAAGGGGGCTTGGTGCGCTCACTAACAGCTCCACTCAACGATTTAGTCTGGCTAATAAAAGTCACCTGACCTTGTGACATCGTCGTAACCTGTCCACTTGATAATGCAAGGAGGGGCCGATCATCGACCATGGAGGAAAGGGGCTATCCCTTTTCATCTGTCACTGCGTGCGCTGTCACGCTAGCAGGGTCATGAGAATCAGCCGACGCCATTGGCTGGAAGGGGGCCCTTTGACGTGGAAAAGCCGCTTCGTTCTTGAGTTGTATCAGACTATAAGCAAGAAAGGGAAGGAGAAAGACCTTTGTCACCATACCTTTGGGAGTGGGTTGTTCTTTGTTCGGGCTAGAGGTGCGGAGGGGTTAAGGGGGAAGCGGAGAGATGGTGCCGAGTCGCCAGGGCGGAGGACAAAGGCCCGGTTCTTTTCCTGCCTAGACTCTACTGCAGAATCAGAACTGGACGACGCCATTGGCTGGACGGGCCTCCTCTGAGGGGCACTCGCCGCAGCATTCTTGAGTTGTAACTTACTTGACTCTTCTCAGACGTCCGCTAACACTGGTATTAGTTTTCCGAAAAGCAATGTTTCTACCCCAAAAAGCCTATTTTAAACAGAAGCGGCCGGATTTCCTGTACCACGTGGTATAGTACCACCCATAAACTTAACGTCGTCACACAGCCATCCTCGTCACATTAGCAGCGCTGAATCCTTGTGGTTGCTTTGAACCACGCATGGAGGTGCATTGCTTGCGCAAGCAACGTGTACGGCGTATTCCTTTCTTCCACTAAGGACCGGCATATGCTGGCCAAATGGCGTTACGGTCTTGACCGTATGCGGTACTTCCGATTTAATGAATATAAACGAGGCTACGTCTAAGCAGATGAAACTTAATCTAGGGGTCGTATTTTTAACGATTCCTTCCTCAATTAATTTTTGTTTCTTTCTTTTTGGCTACCTGTGGTCGCCATCTTTTATTTATTAACTTTGACGTCACAGGCGCTAGCAACGGATAGAGGAGGGTCAAATAAGCGAACAGAAAGAAAAGAACCATTACGAAGTACGGCCCAGGCCACTTTTAGCTAGCTGCATGTATTGTGTAGGCCGATGAGTTTTTGAGCGCACTGGACAAACGCCGCAATTTTCCGCGGAATAACTACCTGATAAGGATATTGCTGCAAATCACAGCTTTCTTTGCAACGAAAGTTCGGTTCAAAAAGAGTGTGAGCGGAAGCTCCCACAGTCTCCGGAAATTTCTTCAGAGTACGGGATTACTTCTCTCATGCAGCATTGCCGCACTTCGAAAGTGGGTGGACGTGCCACCTAATGTCCCTATAGGACAACGACACCACATATGCACCCACCGCAGTGGCGCAGTCACCACGGAGTTCGGCTGCTGAACAAGAAGACGTCGGTTCAAATCCCGGCCGCGGTGGCCGCGTTTCGATGGAGGCAAAGTGCAAAAGGCTGGCCTCTGCTGTGCGACGTCAGTGACCCTAGGTGATCTTACTCTGAGCACCCCCATACCCAACAAGCATTTTTGAGGGGGAAACAGTTTATGAACGCACTTTTTTCATGTAATGCAAGATTTCAGTATAACAATCAATATATCCGCCGACCTTGCGGCGAAGGCAGTCTTGAATTGGTTTTGCTATTAGCGTTTTTGCTGTAGTCAAAAGGGCGTTCCCTGTTGGTTTTCTATGGCAGCCTTAACTGCTGGATGCGATCGATGGAAACATGTTAAAAGATCGATTTTGTTACACGTCAGGAGAATGGACCGTTACCTTCAATATTTCCACAACAGCATCTTAGAATTTTTCAACAGTGAAAGTTTTTGTCTAAGAATGTTGGACATGACTACGGCGTGTCTCATAGCTCGTGCGCAGCTTTGGGACGTTCGACCGCACGTAACACATGCGACCACCTTCGTGGTAGTCAATTACTCTGCGTTAAAAACGCCATTATTGCCAGCAACCAACTAAAAGTATTGTATAATCAATAAGGTAAACTTCAGCACCATCATTTATTAGTCATCATAAAATAAGAAAATGAATCTGCTCTGTTTATTCACAAAGCAACTTGTGCATCAGTGCACCTTCTACAGTGTGCAGCAGCAAAGATGCGCTCGTTATGCTGGCAACACTAGGTGGCGGCCGCCATACTTCTTCCGAAGCTAGCTGGCGGCGTGTGGAAAAGGAACACAGTCCTCTGAGTGAGGCAGCAGGGACTGCAAATTTCCTGAGCTCGTTGATCGATCAGTTCTTACTGCCGCATGATTCATCCAGTTTATGAGGGAAACGTGAGCCCTTTTACTATCGAAAGAGCGGCTCGAGGCACTGCCTTACAACGGCGAAGAGTCAACTATGTAGGTCATCGCGGACCTCACAGCTGAATTCACTTAAGGCATACCTACTCATGGCCCCAATTTGTCGTTCAGCCCACGAACACAGCACCTGAGCTATTGTCCCTGGTTTATCCCTGACAGCCTGATCTATCTTCAAAAAGCAGTGCGCCTTCTTTCAAATTTTCATGAACCATTTCCTTTTTGCTGTGTTTATTTGTCCTTTCATACAGGCCTATATACAGCAGTCATTCTCTCTGCTGCTTTTTTTCAGCAAGCTGTTCTGGCATATATGATTCTCCTTTTAGCACTCTTCCTTCAGTATTCTTCTACATCGTTTGTCTTTTCACCCTTTCTCACTGTTTCACTCTCTTCTCACCCTTTCCGCCACGACGCGGTTGAGGTGTCCACTGAGGTGAGACAATTGCTGCGGCCTTTCCTTTTCCCAGGAACCAATTTTTAAAACTACATTTTACTGCGCTTATTCGTTCCCTCAAAAACCACTAATTCAAAAAATATTTGCTTTATTATTAAAAAATATTTGCCTGCCAGTTCTGTGGTTCTTTTTCTAATAATAAGTGGTTTTTGGGCAACGGAAATGGCGCAGTATCTGTCTCATATATCGTTGGACACCTGAACCGCACCGTAAGGGAAGGGACAGAGGAGGGAGTGAAGGAAGAAAGAGATGCCGTAGTG
Source organism: Amblyomma americanum (assembly GCF_052857255.1). Taxonomy (NCBI): domain Eukaryota; kingdom Metazoa; phylum Arthropoda; class Arachnida; order Ixodida; family Ixodidae; genus Amblyomma; species Amblyomma americanum. The sequence goes on along the minus strand of NC_135499.1, from coordinate 139,072,661 downwards.
GAGGGCTCCGGAATAATTTCGACCACCTGGGGATCTTTAACGTGCACTGACATCGCACAGCACACGGGCGCCTTAGCGTTTTCCCTCCATAAAAACGCAGCCGCCGCGGTCGGGTTCGAACCCGGGTAATCAGGATCAGTAGCCGAGCGCCCTAACCACTGAGCCACTGCGGCGGGTTCTTTTTCTCGACTGTAACTTTTGCGGCTTTGCCCAATAAATATTTAAGAACCTTCTCTGCTCGTCTGTTATTATTCAAATTTCTCTGGCGCTCCTCGAAGCTAATTTTGCTCTTGGATTCCATCGTCTTAAAAAAATTGCAGCCTACGTCCCCTATGTTGCTTAATTTGTAGATTTAACGCTGTGGTTAACGCCGATCTTCCAATAACGCTTTGATATGCCTCTGAGTCGAATTGTACATTTGACTTCAATCACGAATGACTTCGCGCAAAACGTAAGTGCCGAACCGTTAAGCCTTTTCGACATGTTTAGGACTTATGACCACCGAATATTCGCTGTTTCATTATGGCCATGTTTCTCGTGCCTTTGCTGTGATATCTGTCCTTCCCTTCCTTCGTACATGGTACCTTTGTTAATCCTTATCCGTATCCCACGTAATGACACTGCGTTGTTACCGCTTAACTGTGATTACGCTGAACACCAAGCCCGATTTATCTGCACTAATCTTAAGGCTTGTAGCTCGTCCGTATTACTTATACAAACATGTGAGGACTTGAACGTCTCTATGACTGTCAGCTTTTAGTAAGATTCCCGCTTACGCTTGACCGGGAAGCGCTGCGCCTTACCGCGTACCAGGACACGCAGCGCCATCTATCAATGGACTGAGCGTTGTGTTTCGGAAAGCGTGCTTTCCCTCTGTGCTCGGCTGTTGCGCTGGAAGCCTGCGTGCAGCTATCTTGGCTATGTAGGCACGATGCATGAAAATGAATATTGTTATTTTAATTTTTCTTTTATTACTCCCATTGTTATCTGTTATCACGCTAAGAGTTTTTTTTTGTTTTGGCACCAACAATGATGAATGTTAACGCAGCAGCCAGTTAAAAAAATACATTAATGATTCTTGCAGGAAAACAAACCAATGTTGGAAATTGTCTGTTCACTCATGCACGCAAGACTGAACCGGTGAGGTGCAAACGAGCACTTTAAATACTTTCTTGTAGTCTTATGAGGGGGGGGGGGGGCTTCAGTGTTATCGCGTTGTGCCCACGGCACTGGCACGTTTTGCAACTGCATGGTGGCATTCGAAGCGATTTTTTGCCGCAGCGATAAGTGTGCGATGAATTTGCATGCATATGTATCAGCAGTATAACTACGTCTACTGCAGGACAAAGGCCTCGCCCACATCCTTCCAAGAAAAATAGAGTTAAGGAAGCACAGGACAATCAGAGGTATGGGGGCGAGGCCTTGTGGACAAAGGTATATGGAGAAATGCCTCGCCCACATACCTCTTATTACCCTGTCCTTCCTTAACCCTCGTGCATGCAGTGGACGTAGTTAGGCTGCTGCTACTGATGATGATATCAGAAGAAAGGAGGGGAGCTCTGTGGGGTCTGCGTCAAAAATACGTGGACCACTTTTCTTGGGCATGTTCCGTTGTGCACCAAGGCATTGTGGGGCCCTACAATTCGGCACTGCTGGTGTTAATGAAGAAAACTGTTATAAATGCTTAATTCGAACGATTTCGTGCAAAATGATTGGTGAACATTTTAAAATATGGCACATCGTCTTTCACGCATCAAGTGCACAAGAATTCAGGGCTTCGGTCAAATGTGCCCAGTGGCAATCGAGTTGCCTGGACGAGAATTTAGGCTCCGCTGAAGTACTAGACCTCTGCAGAGGTTAGGACGAGCGGTATGCGAACTTTTCATGGATGTGGAGTTCCAGGGATGACGTAAGAACCCTGCTACAGGGCTCGGCATAGAATCATTTTGGCCGGACACTTTTGCCACAGGCTGTCCATCCTCCCGTTGTTTATCGAGAATGAGACCCGTCAGGTGACAGGCCGGCGCTTATGTGCAAACTAGTCTGCAGCGGTGAAAAGCAAGCACTGACATGCGACGGACTGACGAGGATACCAGCCGCTAAGAGGTGCTGCTTCAGAGTAGCTTATTGAGAGAACTAGCTAGAGCAGGAAGCAGCGTTCAGGATGGCTCTTATTTGTCTGCTGACGCTTTTTATAATAAAACACGCAGTGCCTAAAAGATAAAAAGTTTGTCTCGAATAATGTATGTGTTCCAACCGCTGTAAGGGCTAACCCGTGGTCCTCTCCTCTGGAGACTCCCGTAGAACTCGCAGTGAGAAATTTCCAAACACATTTCTGAAATCCGTTTTAAGGGCTCGCGAACAATGTCACTTGGCAGGGCTTGCACGATGCAAAAATTTTAATTCCTCCTGCAGTTTGGGCGCCTTCGGAATATTGCAAACAGCGGCACCTCGCATAGGCCATGGTATTATCGCTAACCGTTCATTTTGAGCTGATTTTAAGAGAAAACCATACGCATCGAAGTCTGTAGTGCAGCGTGCGAAATTGTAGAACAGTGAAAGAAAGAAGAGCGCACAGAAAACGAACCTCATGTCACCTGAGAAGCGATGGCCTGTGAAATAGGAGATTTTAGAAAACCATTCGAAGCGGGCCAGAAAAAAATCACCGAAAGCGTGTTGTCATGGCGCTCTTTGGTCAAGCTGCTCTTGCGCTATTAAAATAAAATATTATTAAGAACAATCATTACAGTTATTAACTACTAAGAGTGGCCAGAGCCGTGTTTTGTGGAGACTCGACGAACAATCCATCCGGAAGTGAGTGTGGTGCTTGCATTTCTTGTTGAATGTGTGCAAGAAGGCAAGTCGGTGGGTTACACATGCGGATCTGTATGTGACTGTTACGCACGTATATGATGGCAAAAAAAAAATACTTATAGGCGGTCTTATATGCACCACTGTTTCTTCAACCACATAGCTGCTGCACTTCTGGCCTCTCCCGAAAGCCGAAAAGGTTAAGTTAGTTAGGTTAGCTTACGCTATGAAGTAAGAAAATGCATAATAAATGCCTAATAAATGTCTCAATCCGCATGGACCCCTGAACCCTCGAGAGGTTGGAGGCATGCAGTGAGAGCCATTTGCGCTTCAGTGAAAGTAGCTTTTCTGCTGCAGCTATAATGACGACAAAGACTGTAAAGAAGGAGAGAGAAAGAAAGAAAGAAAGAAAGAAAGAGAGAAAGAGAGAAAGAAAGACGAAGTCACATACCATGATGCGTGCGAGAAAGGACTAATTTGTTCACGGTCATTTGGTTAGATATGCCCTTGTTTTGGGCAACACAATAAAACAAAAACAAATGGGAGCTGTCCGTAGCTGTAAAAGCCTTTTCTCCCCTTTCTCTTTTCCATCCTCCTCCCCACTGCCCCGTTGTGTCCGGAAGTCTACTGGACGACTCTAGACGACGTGCCTCCGCCCGTCAGCTGTCAGCGCTGTTAGCGCATACGCTCACGAGCACGCCAAGCCGCCAAACACACACGCATCGGAGAAACGAGGACTTTGGTTGCCGTGAGACAGGACGAGCGAGGAAGAAAGACGGCAGGAGATATCGAGAGGATTCGCGCAAGTCAGAAGCCTTGCTCCCCTCCCCCGTTCTTCTCTTGGGCAGCAAGCAGAGCGGACGACCGTGGCAGCGTGTGTGGGCTTTGGGCGCGCGCGAGAGGTTTGAATTGCAAATGAGCCCATCCCGACTCGGCAGCGCGTTAAGACGGCTCGAATGGCACAGCCCGGCGGGGCGTTTGTGCGCCGGACGTTGCGGGCCGGCGCAAACCAGCGCGCCATAGAAGAGAGGGCGGTGCGAGTTTGTCCGGCAGGCGTTGTGCGTCCGAGTGGCCGACCGGCCGGCGTTTTAGCCTGGGGCCGCGGGGAGCCCGCATGTATGGAAGCGGCGCAAACAGAGCTGGAGTAAATTGGCTGGCTGCGCGCGTGTGTGCGCTCGCTCCGTCGGCTTAGATAAGGGGCCCGGTTTATTGTTCGGGAGTTAGACGCGGCTGAGTGAGTTCCCTCCAAATTTTCAACTGACCGCACGTATTGCATCAGCGCCGTATGCCGACGATGTTGCGTACCGTAGCCGTTGATGTAGAAAACTTTTTGGAAACCGTTGCTGCCCGAGGAATTCGGGTAAGAAAATAAACAAATTAAAATAATATTCCAGCTAGCCTGCATATTTTCCAGCAGCAGATCTTCAACTTCTGAGTTGGAACAATAGGTGTCTACAGTGTATCTTAATGTTCAAGCCGAAAACCTCAAGCGGACATCAGAGAGTCAGAACACAGAAATAGGGACATACACCGGACGAGGCATATGGGAAGGAAAGAAATGAAGTAACATAATCAGCAAAGCTTTTCGTGCCCTTATGTGGAGAATAAAATAATGGTAACTGCGTCACGCAGCCCCTCACTACCCCCGCACACTATTTACTCCATGAGAGGTCCCATGCATATGGACCGGGTACCATCGAATTACATGTCCCGCTCTACTGACACTAACATAACCTAACGTAAATATAACTCTCTTTGACCAGGAGGCGAATGCGGAGTTTTCAATTACGACAGGCTGTACAACTTACCTCGAAGAAAGCCCCTGTTCAGCCGGGCTGCAGAATTACCCGTAAACTTGCCCCAAAACACACGACGATGAACATGTGTTCAGCTTTAAAATCGCACAGCAATGCCTCTTGGGTGCTCATTAACTATGGATCACGTGCGCTAGCCTAACAAGGGCACGTGCTGCTTGTGCACCGTTCCACCGCACATTTGGCAGCTTATCGCTTCCATTAGGCAATCGCGGACGTCTACGCCTGTCCCACTTTAATTACTTCGTTATTTTGCGCAGTCCGCTTAGCATCGCTCTCAGCTGGATAATTAACGCGTGCGCACGGCTAATATATATCCCCGAGTAACTGAGACTGCGCAGTCACCCGCCGCCTTGGGGCAAGCCTGGCTGGCTCATTCACGCGTGAAATACTGGCGTGGCCTCAGCACAAGTCTGGCAGTGCGACCAGCGCGGAAGGCGTAGGCGTTCCGAGCGTTTCCGCGCGTGCGTACCGTGGGGCGAAGGATGAATAAAAAACAGGATTTGGCGCACGGCGCAGAGCCGACGCTGTCAGCGGCTGGCAGCGGGGCAGATAAGCGTGGAAGAGAAATACAAATTATGAGGGTGCCTGGAATCCCAGCAGCTTCATTGAATTTCCTCGCCGAACTGCGTAGATAATCGCTGTTGTCAGTAAGCTGTACGTGGTGAGGAGTTTGCGCATGCATGGCCAACAGTGGCGTAACAGCTGCCCATGAAAGCGCCGCTACTATTCACAACTGGAGTTCTTAAACTCTATCGGTTAATAAACTCCGAGCGAAGAGAGAGAGAGAGTAAAGTTTATTGAGAGGAAGGGCGGAGATGTGGTGATGTGTAGAGTGATGGTGTACAATGATTTTTCCGGAGGGACCGGAACAATGGAGGTGTCCATGCACATACTGGCTTACACTTGTCTCTCGCGTAGCACATGCGGTCCATGTCTTGCTCGCACACAGGCGCACTTCACTCACATGTTCATGTATGCAGCTGCAGCTATAGGCTCGTGTGTAAAGTCTTAGGTGAAACACCCTGTATTATCAGAACACTGTTCGCAACTCAACCTATCTTGTTGCTGTATATATGCCTAAACAGGTTTGTTAACAGCCATGAGAGGAAATAAAAAATGACTGCGGTTTAACTCTGGTTCAACCTGGAGCGACGCGATAGCTACATCTGGCCGAGTGGAACCAGCACAGTCGAATTGCAAAGTCAGTCTTTCGCCGCTCCGTTTCGCTGGGCGTTCCTTCTTCATCTTCGTCCCACTTGACACGGCGCATGCGCACAGCTGTTTGTTGCAGCTATTGCGCGCCGCGCCGCCGGCAGAAGGAGCTGCTCTGCACCACGTGACCAACCCACGTGACCAACCACGTGACCAACGGCGCCACCACGTATAGCTCAAGTGGTGCCACACTGAAGGGTCGAAGAGGTGGCGTAGTGTAGCTATCGCTACAAAGCTGACAGAATGGTTCCGACTGCGTAACGCTAGTTTCAGCGATAGCTGCTTAGGCGTTTGGTCACGTGATGCACACCAGCACTGGCAGGCGGCTGTTCCAAACAGCCACCTGTAGGATTATGGGACCAAGGTTGCGCCGGGTTGCGGCTGACGACTACGACGCGAAGCCCAGAGACGGGCGCCTAACAGCTATCGCTGTAAAATTCTGGTGGTTCAGGGTAGCCAACCGGAACCCCTTTCTGGTTAACATCCCGGTCTTTCCCTCCTCCTCTTTATCTATCTCCTCCTCTTTATCTCTCTCTCTCAGGGGCTATGCAGTTCGGCACCTGACCACTAGCTTGGGGGTTCGATTCCTTGCGCAGCTGGTGAATTTGGATGGAATTAATCTCTGCTTTACTTTTGCGCCATTTTCATTATAAATGGGGCGAGTGACTGACCTCTGGCTATACTAGCCGCTAGGGCTATTGGTACAAATATTTCTGCGCGCATTTATGATTTATGTTTTGCAACAAGCCCTCGTTGACGGATTGGAGTACTGATTTGTGTGGGGAATATGGTGTTTATTTTAATGAATGTACACATAGAGAGCGCACACACACTGTCTGCTGCTCACATCTCCAATTACCTGCGCAGTGTGCATAGTGTCACTCGCGGCCTACAGTACACAGAGTGTACAATCTCGGCATAGTCCGACAAACGGGCTGATAAAGTTCACTGCGTGAAGAATGCATGAGGGTAACATGCAAGGTGAAATTAGAGCTTGTCGACATGTGACATCCTTACTTCCCGATGCACCTTAGTAAGAATTTAATGGCCACATTTTATCATTTCCCTTTATTTTTTTCACCTTTTCGCACCGCTCTCCTTCCACCTTTATCTCTCAAATTTCCTTCCCCGCGCGGAGCTACGGACACGCGACTGTACGTAACAGATAATTAACGAATCACAATGAGAGACTGTTCGTTCCAAAAGGACAAAATGCTGAAACGTTTTCCCCAGCTGTTGTGTGCAAAGTGTTGTGCGCATGTGTGTTTTTTATTTTTCCTCTTTGACTCTACGCGCGCACGACCTGGACAACTTTATTTGGACTCTAAATAGTGTAAATATGACTACTCCCTATGTCCTTTCTTGCTATACCCTCACCTCTTTCGTTTTTTCTTCTTCATACTGCCTTCTATCCTTTATTTCCGCTGCCCCAGCTCAGGTGCCGCCGATACAGTGATGGCAGATGCCGGGGTGAGCAAAAATCTTTTAATTTCCTTTTTATTATATTTTTTTGATTAAACACCTACTACTACTACTACGTTTTCATGGAGTCTCTCTTTGGTCACCTCGTGAGGATGTTACTCATTCGTAAGCGGATTAAATTTATCTTTAGCACATTGTATGTAAATGTTTGCTTTCGTTCTTGGGCTTAGCTGCGTACGAAATTAGCCCCAGTTATTGGCAGCGCTGTTGTTGTTAATGTCACCCTAATTGCAGACTAACTATTACATGAGCAAGAGCCCTTTGCATAAGCTTTTACGAGCTGCATATGGCAGGTGAAAAGAGCAGCAGGGCCGTCTACTCGCGTCTGCGCAAACGTCCTCAGTACGCAGCCTTGCCACTACCCGGTAATGCACCTAAAAGGCGTGGGTTCGAATCCCACTCAAACCTATGCCTTTTTTTATTTTATCGTGGTGTAGACGGATGAACCGACAAAAACCTGCGAACAAAGAGAGCTGAAAATGTAGCCGTTAAATGTATCCCTGCATTACAGATTTATAATTGCTGCTGCCGTGTACGACTCTAGATAGATAAATTTAATGAAGAGAAGGCAAAGAGGTCGGCCACAAAGATTGATGTCTGGCCTTCTGTCAGCATGTTGTGACTGTGCTTGAGGAGGAGGGTGAGGAGCTATTCTATTTAGGTGGAGGAAGGGAACTAGTCCACCCGTGTATGAAACTGGAAGTTTATTCTCGAGGTCTGTACTGATCTCTGAGCACTGGCATATGTGGGCCGCGACTATGACGACAGACCGGATTCATACACGTCTGCCTACATAGATGTTTCGCCTCTAACTTCGTCCTGACGAGTTTGCCGGCACCAGGCGATACATCCGCCGACTAAATTGCTTGGGCGTTCATCACTAACAGATCGGGAACTGCAAGACTCATCACTTGACGTTTGCAGCCATGCAATTCTGTCGGTGTATTATTGTGTTGCAGAGGCTATAGAACTTGTTCACAAAGCAAGGTATCGTCGCATCAACATCGAGTTCGTTTTTTTTTCGAGGGGTCGCTGGTTGTTTTAGTAGGCCGTGCGGCGCCGCGACTATGTAGGCTCCTATAGGTTGCTTCTTCTGGCGCGCTAAGTAGGAAATTATGACAAACGGGCATCTGTTCTCGCGTTCTAAGAAGAGGGACCGAAACTGGTTCACCGCTTGCCAGGCAATCCGTGCTAGGCCTTTTCTCCGATAAGGACGTTCAGTAACTATTTCTTAATCGCCGCGAGTTAAGAGCGCCTTCCGGCACAGCTTCTCTCGGCATTCCCACGGTACTGCTTGCACTGAGAAACGCCTGCAGGGGCTTTCTCAAGGAAGTTTCAGACACTGCTTCGATCTTGAAGACGCAGCTTTTCCTTGCTTACACAATCATCGCAGGAAGCAGGAAACTAACAACAAGGCCTTCAAATTTATATTGTGTTGTGTAGTTTTGGAGTGTTCCGTTGTTTTTTTTTGTGAACGCGCCACTAAACCTCGAATTTTTCGTGGTTATTTGAGCCAGTCGTCTGGAGCAGTACCCTTCTTTACCAAGGCCCGCTCTGCCTATGCCCTTATATTTACAAAAACTCATGCGCTGACAAGACCACTATGAAAGCTTTAAAAATGATGCTATCGAGACGCGAAGGAGGATGATTTGGGGATAGGAAAGGTTCTTACTGTCTCGCGTGGGCTTGCCGCTTGAACCGCGTCAGGAAAAATACGTTTTTGAGGGAATGAAATGGCCCAGTGTCTCACATGTCGGTGGGAACCATAACCGCGCTTTAAGGGAAGGGATAAAGGAGGGACGGAGTTACAGGTCGAGCGGAGTGAAGAACCCACCCACCCACTTCACCCACCTGCGCTCTTCTGAACCGTGGTGTCGCACCTTAGCACACTTCTACACATCGCAGGCTCCCCTTGGGGCATGAATAAGAAAGTTCGTTCCAGGTAAATAAAAACTGGAAAAAAAAATGAAGCAGTTATTGTGCTCAGTCTTAAGTGAACGCCGTCGGCCTAAGACAGCTCAATGCAGTATAATCAGAGTGAAGACAACCACATGACAATCCGTGCCACGAAAACATGACAGCTTCCAATGATCGCACAGATGATCCGTAAGCTTGTTACCTCTCAGAAAGCGTAGCTTGGAGAAATGATTTCTTTTTCTCTTTAATTGCAACTTTTGGTCGTGGACAAAAAGCAGACGTGTAACCGGCATCTCCATCTCCAGCTACACGTCACGAGCTGGCACGTAGGCGTCTACAAGCGCAGGCACCACTTTTGCTTCTGCTTCTTGCACACGCTCCTCTGCCGGTGACGAATGGCGGCGCACTGAGAACGAATGCACAAATCCGCACTGAATCGGCGCTCGGCTGCAAATAACTATACGTGGTCTGAAGCAACGAGAATCACGCGGCAAGTGAAAGGGTCCTTACAGCCACTGTGTCGCCTCTTTGCTACATTGGTTGACCTCTCATTTATAGAATGATATTGCTGATATGCTGAAAGGAAAATAAGGCATCTTCGTGCGTCGGTGCGCTATAGGTGGCCGGTTGTTAGAAAGACGAGACGCTCCATATGCTCCGGAGATATTCTAAAAGAAGACGGAAAGACGTTCTTGAAAGCCTGGTTATTAGAGCTTCTCCAAGCTTCTTGCTTGAATCATGTCGTTCCCAGCATGACACTCTGCGTCGTGACTTGTGTCGTGTTTGCAACGAAAATGACTCTTCGATGGCTTTAATAGTACGCAGAAACATTTCTACATATTGGGTGTAGCCGTGTTTGTGTCCCATAAAGCAAAATAGAGAAAAAGTGTGTCACTTGAAGAACACAGGTAACTCGAGTTCAACTATTCATGTTCGCTGTGTGAACAAAAATACGCCTCTCCGAGGGCTGTCAATACGATGACAATTAAGGACTATCGTCGAAAAATTCCTTGCGAAAAAAAAGAAAGAAAATATCTTCTTAACACGCCATTAAATTCTTGGCACGGCGATTATATTGCCGACGTGCTAATCAACACGCACCGTATTCCGATGACATCGAGCCTCGTTTTGCGATAACCGCCGTTATCTAGTCAAAATTTGAGCTCTGATTCCTCGGAACGACGGAGCATAACACTGGTTAAGTAGTTAAAAACTTGCACGCGAATTTAACAAAAAAAAAAATAAAGGCGTACGACACCCTCTTCTTTATTTTTAGGCATAGCAGGCAACCCCTAGACCTCCGCTGAAATGTGAGTGAACTGGCGGGTCACCCGACAGGATACATGTTCGATGCCTCTTTTCTAAATATATAAAGCATCAAAAGAAAGAAATACTCGTTTTTTACGGGCAACATTACGTGTTCTTTTTTCCTGAGTGCCGAAAAAGCATCGCAACTGCAGCTATGGCAAAGCTATGAGATTGAACATAGATGCACCGCATAAAAAAGTCAGAGCAAGGGTTACCATCCTAGCATTCTAGAAAAAAAGTAGAAACGATAAGCTTGTAAATGACGAAACCAATACACGGGACAAAAAAAGGTAGAGCCGTTGCTGCGTACTACCCATTAATAAAATGCAGGGAGAGAACACTCTTTAATCAAGAGCGCACCAACACGTTGGATGAAATAAATATGCAGAACATTACGAAACACCACCACACATGCCGGGCCACAAAGAGACCGGGACGGAGAAAGGTCCGCGACAGATTTCACGTAATGGCTGTTCACTCTTTAATCCCACGTAAATAACTCGGACTGAAGGGCACCGGACTAACGCAATCCAAGCCCTCCGCGCAGGAAGGCTCTTCTCTCATCGCGTGCTTCCATTTTCGATGCCCCTACCATGTCTTATCCGGCCAGGCGACCGAACAAGCGGCCGCCAACAAAGACAAAACGCTAATCGGATTGCGTTTCCCGACGCAAAGGCCCTGACGGTGCGTTCGTTATTTCTCGGATGCTGCGGTGACAGAGAGGGAATGCCGACGATGAGATTCCACAGAGCGGGAAAAAGGATTCACGTAGCGATTCGGTCATGCGCCACAGGAAGAGGGGGAGGAGAACAAGGTGAAGAGGAGGAGGTTTATGGGACGAGGAGAGAGGTGTTTGCGCCACGGGCATGTCCTGTCAGAAGAACGGCCGTTGCTTTTACGTAAAGCCCTCGCAAGGACGCGACACGCGCTAAGCACTCCAACTGGAACGAAGGACCTCCTCTAGGCGACTCAGCGTTGCGCAATTAAGCATTCCGGCTGTCGGCCGTGTGTGTGTGTGTATACTGCTGCTTTTCACCCGCCTCCAAGATTTTGTCAGTCGTCGAGGCCGCCATGTTGTTTTCCGCGCTGTGCCCTTCGGTGGGGATACCGGCTTACAAGGGGAGAAATGACGCGAATGGGGACGCTTGCACCGAAAGGACGTAACTGAACACGTTATTCGGGACAGGAGGAGATGTTGCGAAGGCCTTTGGGGAAAACAGGAAAAGGACCTCCGCAAATAGACCGAGACGGCTTGTTTGCGCTGCTTTCTATCTCGCCGGTAGCGCGCTGTGAAGAAGCTATAGGTCCAAGGCATCCCGCCCACGCTCTGCGACGCTATAGATACGAGGGTTCCCCATTAGCTGAATAAATTTAGACGACCTATAGCTGGTTTTGAAAGTGAGTACGGAGAGGAATAGTGTAAGGGGGTTCTTTTTAAAGAGGAAAAGGGAAAGAAGAAATTGGAGTGTGGGTTTTCGAAGGGAGGGGAGAGGGGGAGAGGAAAGGGAGAGTATGAGATTTTTAAGGCCACTTCACGGCTGGTACGAGAAGCAAAGAGCTAACAAAACATTCCTTATATACACGCGCAAAATGTCGTGGACTGGTCCAACCAGGAGCGCGGCGGAGCTATCAACTAGGCAGCTACGTTGCTATTGGCAGACCTGAGTTTGAAATGGTCGTTACAAGACGGCTGTTTGGATTTGGGCCAGATGGTGAGAGATCATACTGAGGAGAGATGACGCGGGGAGGGGCACACGAAATTAGTATCGTGATGCATCCTGCCTTCACGCTGTTTCCTCAACACGGTTTCTTGTTTTTCGCTTCCTCTATTCCATTCCTTACACGTTTGAGGAAGCCCAACGGGCATTGCTTGGTCAACCTCCCTGCTTTTCCTTTCTTCCATCTCTCTCGAAATATGGTTGCCTAGCTTTTCTGGCGCTACCATCTTCAGTGTGCTGTTTAGGCATGCTCACCACGCGGGGTTTTTTTCTGCACACTGTGCACGGCAGCGATATTGTAACAACGGACCGACAGCAGCTGATTATTTTCAGAAAGCAAAGGTTTGGTATTTTTGCAAACTGCGGCGGCAGACAAAGCGGAGATGGAATCAATCAATCAATCAATCAATCAATCAATCAATCAATCAATCAATCAATCAATCAATCAATCAATCAATCAATCAATCAATCAATCAGTCAGTCAGTCAGTCAGTCGGTCAGTCAGTCAGTCAGTCAATCAATCAATCAAGTTTGCGCAACGTACGGCGTCCACTGAGCACAACTTGTTTGCTTTGATGAGCTGGCTGTGCTCAAAGGAAATACAAATGAGACAAGGAGGAGTGAAAAAGTACACTTCGACGTTCTAGTGTCCTTGTGAAGGAATTTGGTGTCAGCTTAGTTGGTGCATGGTTAAAAAGGAACATAAACGTTCTACTCCGGACTGCTTCGTTTCTTCAGAACAGAAATCAGTTCAGGTCACGAAACCACACCCCATGACTGGGCCAGCAGTTAGTTCCTTCCTTCCTTCCTTCCTTCCTTCCTTCCTTCCTTCCTTCCTTCCTTCCTTCCTTCCTTCCTTCCTTCCTTCCTTCCTTCCTTCCTTTCATTCCCTTCTTCCTTCCTTCCTTCCTTCCTTCCTTTCATTCCCTTCTTCCCTTCTTCTCTTCCTTCCCTTCTTCCTTCCTTCCTTTCTTCCTGCCTTCCTGCCTTCCTGCCTTCCTGCCTTTCTTCCTTCCTGCCTTTCTTCCTTCCTGCCTTTCTTCCTTTCTTCCCTTGCTTCCTTCCCTTCCTTTCCTTCCTTCCCTTCCTTCCCTTCCTTTCCTTCCTTTCCTTTCTTCCTTTCTTCCTTTCTTCCTTTCTTCCTTTCTTCCTTTCTTCCTTTCTTCCTTTCTTCCTTTCTTCCTTCCTTTCTTCCTTTCTTCCTTTCTTCCTTTCTTCCTTTCTTCCTTCCTTCCTTCCTTCCTTCCTTCCTTCTGTTCTTTCTTTCCTTCCTTCCTTCTTTCTTTATTTCTTCCTTCCTTCCTTTCTTTCCTTCTTTCTTCTTTCTTTCCTTCTTCCTTTCTTTCTTTCTTTCTTTCTTTCTCTTTCTTTCTTTCTTTCCTTCTTTCCTTCCTTCCTTCTTTCTTTATTCTTTTCTTTCTTTCTTTCTTTCTTTCTTCCTTTCTTTCCTTCTTCCTTTCTTTCTTTCTTTCCTTCTTTCTTTCTCTCTCTCTTTCTTTCTTTCCTTCTTTCCTTCCTTCCTTCTTTCTTTCATCTTTTCTTTTATTCTGCCTTTTTTTCTTTATTTCTTTCTTTCCTTCTTACTTTCTTTCTTTCCTTCTTTCTCTCTCTCTTTCTTTCTTTCCTTCTTTCCTTCCTTCCTTCTTTCTTTATTCTTTTCTTTCATTCTGTCTTTTTTTCTTTCTTTCTTTCTCCAGCGTTATGATGATTTTCGTGTTTTTCTCTGTTATTCAGGCACAACACCACCAAAAGCACTCCAGGCAGCAATACCTAGCTTTATGAATACACGCAAGGTTTAATTTCTCAAAAACAATTTACGTGGCGCTGCCAACACACTTAATCTACACAAAATCATCATCACTTGTAGTGCAGGAAAGCCACGGGTGCCTGATGTTTACGTTATTTTATGGCGTCACAGGGAGAATAGCGTTTATGTCGAGGCCCGAATATTTATTTATATGCTCCAAATGTAACCAATCCAGGCTGACTTTCTATTTTCTTTTAATCGCTGTTGCTTAAGTTCTTCAAGAAATAAATAAATAAATAAATAAATAAATAAATAAATAAGTAAATAAATAAATAAATAAATAAGTAAATAAATAAATAAATAAATAAATAAATAAATAAATAAATAAATAAATAAATACGTAAATGTGATGCCTGGAGCGTGATCAAAACGCCAACGATGTTGGCTTGACAGGAACCACGCTCCCGGTTACAGTTTTATCGGCAGCAACAAGCATCAGAAGCAAAACAACCAGCTGCATGAGCGTACAACAGATTTGCATAAGCATGCACGTGGTTTTCTATACGCAAAAGAAAAGGAAAAGAAAAAAAGTCTGTAGTTATTGCTAACAAGAACACAAATGTATTTAAAGATGTAAATTATATAAGTTCCTTGACATGTCTGCGCGAATTTCTTGCTGATTGGCCCTCTTTTCTGAGCAGGTACGCAGCATCCCGTCCCGCCTATTCATTTCTACCACATGCTATGCAGTGAGATCTTGCACCGAGGCTTTTTTTTTAATGTGCGTTCCTTTTCATGTCCCAGTTTTTCCCGAAAGTATGCACCGGCAGGCACAACAGCGTTCTCAGTCTACATCTCATATAAATATATTATGTATGAAAGGGACGCGACAGCATTAAGCTACTACTCACATGTTGCAACCGGTTTCTCGTGGAGAATTTCGTATGCGCAATGCTTCAGGAACGCAACGAAACGCAAAAAACGCAAAAAACACGCACATGCGCATGCGCACGTGCATGCAGAACAAGCAAAAAATGTGCGCTCAATATATATATATTTTGTTTGTTTTGAGACCGTAGGGACCACGAGTGTACTGCATATGGGGAGGTCGATATAAACAACGATAAAAATTTAGTAATAAATAAAGTGAAATGAAGGTAAACATTGAAGAGGGAGGAGCAAGGAATATTTTTAACGGTAAAAATAAACTTAAACATCAATTGGAACAAAATAATACAATGAAAGGGGCATTAGATGATGAAGTATTTACAACACACCAACAAGAAACCGAGTACTGACCGAAAGACCCACGTTTCATAACGCGATACCGAGCCGCTTCCTCCTTTATGGGGAGCACGCCTTGCCAACTCTAAGGATGCACGTTTACACACATCGCCTGTCGTGCACGCACGGAGGGGAGGCCGTTGAAGGGCAGCTATTCACGCGGTGCTGGGCCGACCGCCGACGAACGGGGCAGATGGCCGAGGAACGAGCCCCGTGCTGCGAATGCCGATTTACCTTCGAGGAATCCGTAGAGCGTAAGTATACGATGCATTGCCTGGCGGCTGCTGCGCAGAGTCTCATTGACATTAATCTGCGAATTCGTAGCGGATAGCTTTCTGCCAGAAGGGGAGCTAGCAGTCTTCGCCTGCCCCCACCGCCCCTTTCCTCGCCTCTGGAGCTGTGCGTAAAGGCGTCGTTCACAGAAATAGACGTCAGAAGAAGGCCGCATCAACCTGCGAAATCACACGGTTCGATAACCCGCGGTTTACTTGTTACGTTAAGAATCACTGCTGTAGCCGCAATAGTTTCAATAATAATAACAATAATTGGTTTTTGGGAAAAGGAAATGGCGCAGTATATGTCTCATGTATCGTTGGACACCTGAACCGCGCCGTAAGGGAAGGGACAAGGGAGGGAGTGAAAGAAGAAGGGAAGAAGGAGGTGCCGTAGTGGAGGGCTCCGGAATAATTTCGACCACCTGGGGATCTTTAACGTGCACTGACATCGCACACCACACGGGCGCCTTAGCGTTTTTCCTCCATCGTAACGCAGCCGCCGCGGTCGGGTTCGAACCCGGGAGCTAATGTTCGCCGAACGCGATAATTACAGATTTCACTTAATTGTATTGCAAACACTCTTAATAGGAAAGCTAAGTGTGGCAAGCAAGTGGCGAAAAAGTAAAAACTATCTCCCGCCGCGGTGGCTCAGTGGTTAGAGCGCTTGACTACTGAGCCGGAGTTCCCGCGTTCGAACCCGACCGCGGCGGCTGCATTTTTATGGAGGAAAAACGCTATGGCGCCCGTGTGCTGTGCGATGTCAGTGCACGTTAAAGATCCCCAGGTGGTCGAAATTAATCCGGAGCCCTCCACTACGGCACCTATTTCTTCCTTTCTTCTTTCACTCCCTCCCTTATCCCTTCCCATACGGCGCGGTTCAGGTGTCCAACGATATATGAGACAGATACTGCGCCATTTCCTTTCCCCCCAAAAAACCAATTATTATTATTATCTCACGAAGAACTTCCGCGTATTAGCGCCAATTTGTGACGCACTATTGCCTGAAATGGCGTCGGTATAAACCGCAAAAAAACGGAGTCAGAAGGGCTGTTCGTTAAATATGTCGCCATAGCTGAGGTGAGATTATTACGCTGCAGGAAAGCCGTACGGCAATCATTTCGAGAGGCTGTCAGCAGCTCTTTAAAGGAAAGTCTCGATCGGAATGGAAGGAAGGACTGTGCTGTAGGAGAACTGACAAGTTATATAATTGGTTAGTTGGAGTGGTGGTTCCTGTTTTTCTTCTTTTTTTTGTTAAGGCATTTCTATTGTGGCCAAGTTAGCGCTGCCTACTCCTATGCGTATTACTCTATTTCTTACACTTATTTGCCCTTGTTTCCTGACGCCACAGCTTTCTTCAAAATAAGAAGAGAGAAAAGAAAAGAGAACAATAAAACATGTGCATATTTCATTTACTCCCCCGGGGAGGGGGGGGGGGGGAGCACCGGACAAAGGGGATATGAGCTCCGCTCGGAAGCCCAGAATTTGACCGGTGCGAGCAAGTGGCTTAACAGTCCTCGCAGCAGCACGTGCCCTCTCCGTATGCAGTCTGCTGGCAATCGAACGTTTATAGAGCACTGTTTTTGTTTTCTGTTCCCCTTTTAGGTGGAACTCGGTGGCGCAATAATAAAACTAATCCATCAGAACCCACTGGATACACTTCGCCGAAGCACACCACGAGAGGTGAACGACCTATACAGAGAGAAAGAATCAAGTGCCATCGTCTCGACGTAACCGTCAAGAATGCAGAATACCGTATACCCAGATATATGCGAGGAGAATTCTTTAAAAATGGCCAGAAATTGGTCTGCTGCTGAGCTCGAGCATGTCGGTTCACTTATCGACACCACCAGAATCAATGTGATGCGCACGAAAGGCAAAACCGCCCTCTTGTAATGATTGTTCGTTGTGCGATGTAGTACTTCCGGTTGATGAAATTTATCCGGTGTCCTCCGATACGGCGCGCCTCATATCCCACGTGAAGATTTGGTACGTAAAATTAATGTGTATTATATCAGCTAATCCAGGATATAAAAGCGAAATATGTTGGCGTTCACTGTGTTCATTGGTGTTGACAATGTTCTACACGGTGACAGCTTTTAGCAAAGGAAGGGCGCATAACTGGCTCCCTAGATATGCGGATGCCTTATTCGTGCTTTGATACATGTTGCCGTGGTGAGAGAGAGATGTGGCCTGAATGCATTAGCGCTGACAGCGTTGTGGCTGACATGCGGCACTGCAGCAACAGCTAGGCCGCAGCTTTCATCTGGTGATCAATCTCTCGCGATTAACCATTAACTGCATGCCACCTCCCAGGGTGGCAGGGAGGGTGCGCTGTCTATCCAGTGTGCGGAATGCAGTCAAAGCAGGCTTTTGCAGTTGGACACCAACACCACATACATGAAAGCGAGATTGAGGTCTCCGCTGACCCACGGAGCCGGTTGTGCGCGTTTCCTTTCGTGAAATTGAATGGCCTTTACAAAGTTGTCAACGCAAAATGAACTGTATGAACACCGTCGGCTCACTTTTTATTTTGGTTTTTGAGGAAAGGAAATGGCGCAGTAACAGTATCACATATCTCGGTGGACACCCGAACCGCGCAGTAAAGGAAGGGATAAACGAGGGAGGGAAAGAAGGAAGAGAAAACTTAAATTGAAAGTTAGATTTTGTGGCTCGGTGCTACAAGTGGCGCACACGCAGTAGTGACTCGGGAGCGAGAGAGAGAGAGAGAGAAATATCCGCGGGGCGCGCGTTGGGACGTCATGTGCCCCCTCGGAGCACCGCCACGGAGAAATCGCAAGTTCGCGGCCAGTAAAGCTCTCGCTTTAAAATTTTATTCTTTTAGGTTGTTATTATTTTATGTTTATGTGTTCAAGAGTCGACAAAACTCCTCTGGTCACGTATCAAAATGCAAACGAAGTTCTCTGCAGTCATTTACAAAGCCGAGGATGTCGGAATTCACGTTAAGGAGCCAATGCACGTTTCAAATTCAAGTTTGTGAACACGGAGCTCCTTTTTTACAACCCTTGTTCACAAACTTCGTGAACAAGGACCTCGTATTGGCTCCGTAACGTCGATCCCGTCATTTTTTACTTGATCAGTGACTACAGCTCACCGCTTCCAAGAGGCCCTGTGATGGCGATGTGTCTGAAAAAGTGCCTCACACTTCAAAGAAACTATACTCTCCAGCAGGAAGTACCTAAGATTGATAGATCGACTTTCAAGGATGCCGACTGTACACATTTTCAAAGTCAAAGTCAAAGTTGCGTAGGAGGAGGAGGATACATTTTGTTTTCATCAACAAAAAAGTAAACGTCAAATATATCCATGGCGACTCATCGCGCCGCCCGAATGATAACAATTTTGTGACTAGCAAGTTTATTGGCTGTGCCTCATTTTTTTTTACAATAAATAACACTATGAACATTGTTACACTCTGATGGAGATGCACGTTGCTTTAAGTGCACGTTTCAGATCCAAAAAGAAGCGTAGCCAGGCTTTTCTTCGGTTTAAAGGTTGGTTCAGTCAAAGGAGCCACACAGTGTAGTGCTATGTACAACGATTAGAAGTCGTGGAAATTGTGCTCATGTCTGTATCGCGTCTAATGCTCCTCTGGCCGAAGTACAACGCCTTTAGAGGTAAACCGGCAACGTTCTAAATAGCTAAGACTTTTCAGTTCACCGGGATGCCGCATGTCTTCATGATAGTCTGCGAAATTATGCAACCGATACATCCTCTGCCGATTTCATTCATTCCACAGTTGAGCAGAGGAATATGTTGGATGAATACCTGTAGAAACTTCCCGATAATCACTTTGTTCATCTGCTGCCTAACTATGCGAAAAGTAAACATTTCTGCCTTTTCCTCTGTTATTTAGGCTTGTATATCTTGCTAATTGTGTACAACCTTGCATTTCTGCGCGTTTGTTTGAAGGCAACCACGTCCAGCCTGCGATGCCTCACAGTTGAGGCGGCAGTGTAGTATTTGTGCAAGTCAAACACTAAGGTCAGATAATGAGTAAAATAATATATGTAGCGAAATATTATGAACATACCATGACTCACAGCGCCATTGAGTATGATAATTTAACTACGGTATCGCAGTATCTCAACACTGTAAATAATAATAATAATAATAATAATAATAATAATAATAATAATAATAATAATAATAATAATAATAATAATAATAATAATAATAATAATAATAATAATAATAATAATAATAATAATAATAGTAATAATAATTAGTCTTGGGGGAAAGTAAGTGGCGCAGTATCTGTCTCATATATCCTTGGACACCTGAACCGCGCCGTAAGGGAAGGGATAAAGGAGGGAGTGAAAGAAGAAAGGAAGAGAGAGGTGCCGTAGTGGAGGGCTCCGGAATAATTTCGACCCCCTGGGGATCTTTAACATGCACTGACATCGCACAGCACACGGGCGCCTTAGCGTTTTTCCTCTATAAAAACGCAGCCGCCGCGGTCGGGCTCGAACCCGGGAACTCCGGATCAGTAGTCGAGCGCCCTAACCACTGAGCCACCGCGGCGGGGACGCTGTAAAGCCAGGACACCGAATTTGTCTCCCCGGACCCCTCAGCATGGTTTGTTGCGCTTACTGGAGAACTACGTCTCGCTTGGAAAAATGTTTAAAACTCTTAGGCTTAACCGCTACGTTAGGCTCTTTTGAACGTGGGATCACTAGTGAACACTGACGCTAAATCGAGTGCGTTGAGGCTTAATTACTCCGCTGCTTGCACAGTCGTATATTTAAGTATCAGGTTCTTACATACTTTAATGAACCCTCCCCCTGTTTGCCAAATTCAGTAAATATCTAGAACTCTATAAGCCATCATCGACAAAAAGCCTTCGTGAGTTCAGTATTTCGCCCTTTAATTGTAGCACTGATATGTTTAAGCACAGTTTTTTCCACCCTCAATAGCAATTTGAAGCTCATTTTTTTTCCGCCACTTGCGCTTTGACTTTTGAAGTATTTTCAGGCCCTACTGATAGTCAGTAATGTGTTCGTACTCTGCTTCATTTTGCCTTCCTTGTCATGACCTTGTGTTAAGCTGCAGTATGTGAAAATCAAAATGACTGACTTCTGCTCAGATTTCCCCTCACAGGATTTTTCAAATCGCATGTCGCCTTGACTCCTGCCTTGCCATGCAGCTTCTCCTGCGCAATGCCTGATGACTTCTCCGGGTGGCATTCTGGTTGCCTTTTTTTTTAATCTTTTAGTTTTGAATGCGTTCTGGCGGTTGATTCTTGAGCCGATGCCCTCAGCGGCGAGGTCGTTAGCTCACCCAAACTAGTTTCGTAACACTCGTAATACATCGGAACCTTCGCAGTCTTTGGAATAGGATGCCCGTCATGAAGTGCTTGTTGCTTAACTGTATTTTTTTCTGAAGGCAGACGCTCTACAAAAACGACTGCGTACCGCCGTTCGAGGATACACGAGAATTGAAAACTCGAAATGTTGAAAAAAAAAAAACAGACGTTGACCAACTAATTTAAAAAGAAGGAGACATGACGTTTCGGCTTCCAGCCCGCTGGTTGGCGTTTTTCCCATCGATCGCCCCGACCGAATGAGATTCGTTCATAAGCTGCACTTTCTAAATCGAAATGATTTCCTAACCAGTGAGTGCGCGACCTTTACGGAGCTATCAACAAAGGAATACGATACAACCACTGCAAGTTTTCAATTAGAAGAATACAACATGACGAGGATCAAAAGGAAAGGGTTGCATTTTTTCATATCTGGTTAATTTGTGTTTCTCGGGTAATAACAATGTGCGGTTAGGAATAGTCACGAACACGACGATAATTTCATACAGCTGCACGGGCAATTCAGCCCTACTAATATATATGTGGGACAAAGAAAACAATAGCTACACTATTAGAAAATAGCGGGTATAATTCTCAAAGCGTGTGAAAACGGTTCAGTAGTGGCACGTGCGTGTGGCTTCAGCGATTGTCGTATCCTACACTGTTACAATGGATAGCGCTGCGACATTGTAGCGGAACAAAACAAAGAAACGAGCGAGCGAGTGAGCGAACGAACGAACGAACGAACGAACGAACGAACGAACGGACGGACGGACGGACGGACGGACGAGCGAACGAGCGAACGGACGGACGGACGGACGGACGAGCGAACGAACGAACGAACGAACGAACGAACGAACGTAGGGACGGACGGACGAACGAACGAACGAGCGAACGAGCGAACGAACGAACGGACGAACGGACGAACGGACGAACGGACGAACGAACGAACGAACGAACGAGCGAGCGAGTGAACGGACGGACGGACGGACGGACGGACGAGCGAACGAGCGAACGAACGAACGGACGAACGGACGAACGAGCGAGCGAGTGAACGAGCGAACGAACGGACGGACGGACGGACGGACGGACGGACGGACGGACGGACGGACGGACGAACGAACGAACGAACGAACGAACGAACGAACGAACGAACGAGCGAGCGAACGAACGGACAGACAAAAAAAAAACGAACGACCGACAATCCTCCTACGGTATCCGCTATACCTCAGGGTGGTGACGTTACAGCGATTGATGTAGATAATTTATTAATATCATTTATCAACAGCACCGTATATATGGAGTTATTTATATTAAATACCATATATCTATAAATAAATTTGTCAAGCGGTCTATTTCACAAAATTAGGCGATCTATAGGCTAAATAATATGAGGCTGCATGCTCAAGCTATAGCTACTTCTTGCCTGAATTGATACTTCTGCCAGTGAGATCGCAAACTTGCTCACTGTGATCAAATCAAATAAATATCGCTGAATGCCGCAAACATTACACTTGCCTTTTGAGCACGCAGATAGCGCTCACGTGACTTGCCGGAGCTTTTCGCCTTGAAAGCAGTTTTTTTGCAAGAAACTGAGATGGGATTGCAAATTTACTGATCAAAGTAAATGCACATAATGATCATCATGGCGACCTTAATGGACCTGGCTTTTCTTTCGTTGGTATCATTACTTCAGTGTAGCTGCGCTGTGTTTATCGCAATACAGCTTGGAAGAGAACATCAATGGGGTGCTTTCGATATATGCAATATTGCGTTGTGCTTGCTCTCTTGTGACGCATCCCGTAGATATGTTGAACTATGGTAACACAATCAACTGAAGGAGGAGTACGGAATAACGAAACAGCAGGGCAGACTAGGGACCATCAGGTGGACACTCACAAAGACGAAAGCAGGTCAATAATAAGCGCACACAGCGTAGAAAGATATGGAGGTACCGAATGACCATTACCTACGGGTTCATTTTACGTGCCATAAATATGCCCAAAGGATGAACGCTGCGTGAACGAGCAAGGCATATATTATGCGCCGCTACGCTGATGAATAATGCATTGGCGCTTCCGAATATCTTCCCTCCGAACGTGGGATGAGAACGCCGCCTGCACTCTCTCTTTCTCGTTACGGGAACGCTCCGGGCTTGAGAAATCTTCTTCATTTTATCATTTCGACGCTTTCGAGGTCTTCCTGTCCGTCGAGAGCACTTACTTCCCTATTCTCGCTTCCGGAACAGGGACGGCCGATACTGCGCCGTGCCTGCGGGTTGTGCGTTTTCGCCCACGGTCGATTTCGTACCGGCTTTTTCCCTTTTCCTTCGTTTTCCTCTCCAGCAAATCGGGTATAGCACTCGCAATTCCACGAAACAGGAGTTCAGTCCTTCTCTCGTCCTTTATTTCCCTCTCCCTCTTTTATCCCCCGAGTGCTCCTCTCCAGACCTGTGTACACACGCCGCAGGTCCCCTCCTTATTCTTGCTCCCTCATTTTGCGCCCGGCTGGGTTCCCTAATTGCGGCAGTAAACGCTTATCGACCCGCCCATTGATTTGTGCGTCGATCTGCCGGCAGCACTCGTTTCGCAGTCTCAGATTCAGGCCGCTTCTTCTTTCCACAGTTTCCGCCCCTCCGCCGCCGCCACTGGTTGTCACCTCGGCGCCCTGACAGCCCCGGGGATACTCAGGGGGCAGAGCACGGGCAAGGGTCCCGCTGCAGGGAATTCTCCACGGACTCCGGGAACTTCCTGAGCACTTGTGTTTCCTTTGAGTGTGTGCGCGCTTGCATTTGCGGGGGCTATACGTGGGCCTAACGCACACTATGTGTGGGCGCACGAACGACTTCGTACATCATCATCATCATCATCATCATCATCATCATCATCATCATCATCATCATCATCATCGTCGTCATCGTCATCCTGACTGTGCCACGTGCAGTCTCTCCAATTGACCATGTCCCCTTCGTACCCTTCGTCGAAATGGTGGGAAGGAAGTGGAAGGGCTATTCGTGACATTTGCCGGTACTCCGAAGACTAGACTAAGTAAATAAGAGGCCTGAATACACAGTGCGAAAGAAAAAGAAAATACCTCGAAGAAATGTGTACACCGCCTTGAGCGCTTTGCCGTACGCCTTTTCAACGCTGATGATTGAGGTACTCGGGGACCATTGCCTTCAACTTCCGGTTAAACACAGCAGCTTACTGGGCGCTGAAAGCCCCTAGTAAGCTGTTGTGTTTAACCGGAAGTTAGAGATGGTCAATGTCTGAACCCAAAATAAGAAGAAAGAAAATATCTTGGTTATTGTATAGGAATCCTGTGACAGCCTAAGTAAGTTGAGATCGACGGCGGTAAAGCTTATAGCAAGTGTTTCAGCTTATGCCAAGGTATTTCAGGGTATCCCGTACTAGGGTAGCTCGTATCCAGGCTCCAGGGTAGCTTATACCAGGTGTTCCATGGTAGCCTGCAACAGGGTAGTCCGTAGCCAGGGTAGCTTATACCAGGTGTTTCAGGGTAGTGCGCTTTTCGTAAGCGTGCGTCGTTCGGCGCGAGATGGCCATAATTTGCTGAGCCGCAGCGACGAGGGTGATCACGTTCGAAATAAAACGAACAAACTGGTGCTGCGATTTTTAAAGGCGCATAAGAAATCCATTTGCAAAAAGGCGCGTTAAAGTTTGGTTAAAAGGTTGACCATTTGGTTAGCATGATTCACATGTTTTATGATTTCCACCAACATAGGTGTTGCTATGTCACTGAAGCCATCTTTATAGCTCAAAAAGCCAATTTTTCAAAATGAATGGTGGGCTTCCCTGAAACATCTTTTATATTACCAGGTGTAATGTATTCAGCTTCAAGGGGTGCATAGAAATTGTGTCAATTTCTATCTGGGACAAACATAAAAATATACATTTTGTTCATGTTGTCTTGATTATTATATATCGTGTACTTCCATTCTGTTTGGCTACGTTCACATTTTATTGCCTTTTCCAAAGAAAGCGGCGACTACTTTAAGTTCCGTGGCCGTAAAAAAAAAATGGCAGGGTTTTTACGTAGTTAAACCAAGTAGTCCTGCGAAAGCATGTGTTTAGTCTGATTGGCTCAATGCTTTTTCTTGCTGGGCCGCGGGAACGTCCGGTGAAAATGTTACTCAGTTTAAGCTTGCACGGCGATATGCAGTGCACAGCCCGAGGGTGTGTTGCCGTTTAACACGCGTCATGATCGGTTGATTTCTAAGCAATGAAGAAAAAAAAAACTACGGCGGTAATTTAGGGCTCTTCTGCAGTGGCCAGCGAAGCTGTGGGCTAGAGTCCCAGTCGCGGCAATATTGATTTTATTTATTTATTTCTTCAAGGTTAAGGTCAAGACATCAGCGATGGCCCGGCTTTTACAGCTTTGATCGTGAAGTATATACCTTTCGCTCTAGAAAAGAATACAGACTAATCTCACGATTTGTATGCTCCAGAAGACCTATGAAGAATGGCGACCTGTTTCTCACGTGAAGCTAAATAAACATTTTCTTTTGAAATTGGACATTTAGCTAGTATATTGAATTCTCAGGAGTTCTCTGACGCATTACTCAGTGCTGTGCTTGGCGCATGATGGCCTTAGCTGCCTATGTGCCATTAAACCAAACACAAACAAACGCATTACGCAGGGCAAGGAAGTATACGCTTTCGAGCAACAGGACAACGTTGCTTCCAACCTTGGTTTCGCAACAATTCGCAAGAAATATTCCGGCCAATTTACTTCAGCGAAGCATTAATAGTTTCGGTACCTGCTTTTTTTGTTGCGGTTTCCCTCACAGATCTGCTGCACATGAAACCATCAATAACACCCACAAGATGAACCCTTCAATACGCAACCTCCACTGAATGATTTGAGTTAATGAGGAACCAGTAAGGCACTGTAAGACGGTAGCATGCATGTTAAAAACTACTAAAGCAAAACGTCGCTAGAGCGCCTGCTGCCCCACTTCTACTCGCCGGTAATTGACGACGCTAAGCTTAAGATGAACGTGAAGATATATTTGCTCAGAAGCTGATATGGCGGAAATCGGTCAGAAAACCGGCATATATATATTATTGACAGCGGAGCATGCGGACTTGGAAAGACGTCACAGGCGTTGGTGGTGGTGAAAACATTTATTAATGATAGAGAGAGGAGTTGGGTGTCGTGACCTGAAGGGTCAAGCCCTTACAACCACTAGGTGGGATGCCTAGTCAGGCACCCCATTGGCGGTTGCCGCATCCCGGGCGCGCTGCGTTAAGGCCCTTTGGGCCTCGAGGGTGCAGCAGCCGGACAGGGTCGCCTCCCAGTCCTCTCGGGTTGGGCTTGGGATAGGGGGTAGGAATGGGTTCTGGTGGCAGGCCCACACCATGTGGTAGGTGTCAGACACCTCCCCACAGTGTGAGCACCGCCCGTCGAATTGAGGATCGAAATGCTTTAGAGTTGCCGGGCACAGCATCGTGTTAGTGAGCAGGCGCAGGAGTACCCGGTCGTTGGCCTTCCCCAGCCCTTTGCACGGGGTGGGAAGATTTTGGTGCGTGGATTTGTAATAATCGCATATTTCCTTAAAAGTGTAAACCGGATTGAAATCGGAGACCTGGTCAGCTTTCGGTACCGTGGGAAATGCCCGGAGAGAGAGCGCGCGGGCGGCGGCGTCAGTTGCTTCGTTTCCGCGGAGGCCTTGGTGACCTGGAGCCCAAACGAGAGATCGGTGCGCAGGATCCGACTCTCGGCTACAATTTTGGTAGATGAGATAAGCCAGGGGAGTAGCCCACCCTTGCTCGACGTTTCGACAAGCCCCTCGCGAGTCGGTGATTATGTATTTGTAGGAAGAGTCGGACGCTGCCAGTGCGATGGCAACCTCTTCTGCGTGAATTGCTGACTGGGCCTTGAAAGTAAGGCCGTCTACTGTTTTGCATTCGTGGACGACCGCGGCCGTGTACCATCCCCTGGTGTCCGGGCCGGAGGCGAGGCGTCCACGTAGAAGACTCCTGGTTTGGTCCCAAAATGGCGGTGCAAGGCTTCCGCCCACGCCAGGCGCCTGCCATTATGGTCCTCTTTGGACATGTTGGTGGGGAGAGGCCGCACGTGGAGGGCGCGTCTCCAGTGTACGGAAAGGCGGCATCTCTCCTCTGTGAATTGGGTGTGCTGGATGTGAAGACGGGCTAGAAGGCGGCGACCCGACCCTGTCTTTGTGAGACGAGTGTATTGGTTGTTGAGGTGGGCCTCCGAAACTGCCTGAAAGTGTTCACCATTTCCAGTGCCATGAGGTGGCTGGTAGAGGTAGAGACCGGGAGGTCCAGCGCTCGTTTCATGATTTTGCGGAGGATGACCTCAAGGGCATCCTCTTCCTGTTTCCGCAGGTAGAGGTAGGGAGTCGAATACAAGATTCGACTGGTCACGAATGCGTTCGCCAGCCGCAAGGCGTCTCTGCATCGTAACCCACCGCGCTTGTTGGAAACCCGGCGGACCACGCGCCCACCTGGTCCCCCACCTGCCACAGGCGTTGGCGGCATGGCGTCATAGCACGGAAAGGCTGTGTTTTCGATTGTGTCATGCATATATTGTGGATCTGTTTGGAAAGTACTTTGAAGGTTGGGCAGCGAGAAACAGGAAAAGAAAAAAAGAGAGAGGAAAGGATAGACTAAAACTCTTCGAGAGCCGAAGAGTTCAGCGGATACGGGAAGGTGATGTATAGGAATGAACCTCACAATACGATGCGTGAACAGCGACAGAGTGCTGCTTTTTACAGCTTCTTGACCAAAGCTGCTAAAGCGGGTCATCGCTGAAGCCTTGAATCAATAAATGAAATGAATATTACCGTGACTGGGATCCGAACCCACGGCGTCGCGAACAGATCACCTTCGCTGTCCACTGCACGGGAGCACTATGCTATCGCCGCAGCTGGCCACTCTTTCTGTCAAACTGCAGCGCACTCTTGCACTGTGCACTGCACATCGTAGTCTTCACCAACTTCCATCTGCGGCACGAACAGATCAGATCATCTTAACCTTGATTAGAGCTCAACCTGAGCCTAATATCGTCGCCAGACGTGCCGACGACCCAGAAAAGCAAAAACCATGAGCCAATCAGGCTAGACACATGCTTTCGCCCGTCTACTCGGTTTAATCACATTAATACCCTACCAACATCAAAAACATGACGCAGGTGGAAATTCTTCCCGTCGCCAACGACACAAGCTGGTGGTAAAATAATAATAATAATTGTTTTTTGTGGAAAGGAAATGGCGCAGTATCTGTCTCATATATCGTTGGACACCTGAACCGCGCCGTAAGGGAAGGGATAAAGGAGGGAGTGAAAGACGAAGCGAAGAGAGAGGTGCCGTAGTGGAGGGCTCCGGATTAATTTCGACCACCTGGGGATCCTTAACGTGGAACAACCCTTAAAACCGCCCCCGGCCCGCCCCCGGCGTCAGCTAAGCCACGAGCACAGAGCGCACGTCGCAATTTCAGAGAGGGCTCGTGCAGAACGACGCTTTGAACAACTTTGGACGCCAAAACAGGCATTTGTGAATCCTCAACATAGGCGCGCAATGCGTTATGAGCGAAGGCAACTTTTCATCGCTCCACCGTCTGTCCGACTCACTAGTGTCTAATGCAAGCGAGGCCATGTTGAACCGCAGTTGAGGGTTTTTCTTTCTGCACGTCTTTGTATTTAGTATTTCTATCTCTTTATATCACACCGAAATGAGTTTTCAATCAATAGCAGGCGGGTTAGACCGGTAATATACCAGACAGTCTACTCCAAGAGAGGAGGATTAGGACGAAGCGATACGCCATCGCACCAAAGGCCACATGCATACGCATATACACACGACGTTAATGAGGAGCAACCAGGTCCTGTGTCTCTTAGTAACTTTAAAAGGCCCTTCGTCACACGCTGTGCTGGGGCCGAGTTATAACAGCTATGCGCAGGCTGCAGTGCTGATGTGGCACGCACTCATCTTAGCCTTTCCCCCATCACACCAGTGATTATTGAACGCACATGCGTATTTAACGCCATTAGCATCATTCCTTAACCGGTACGCGAGATAAAGAGGTTACGGCCAGCAAAACGAGCAGATAGGTGGTCAGCCAGCCAGCCAGTCAGGTGGGCGGGGCCTAGAATCTCGCGCCGACAGGCAACGGGGAGGCGACGATACACTGCGCAATTTATCCGGCTCGCATGCAGTTCACGTCGGCGCAGGAGCGGGCCTCAAGCCGCTGCTATTAATAGAAGCTTCGCGCACACAGCGACCTAAACGCAGTAATCGCGTAATGACTACACGCAGAGACACACAACGCCATTTCTTCCGCCACTCGCAACGCAGCCCGCATGCGCGTGCGGGCAAGCGACACCGTTGGCGCGCGTGGGCTGTACACAGCGATACAACGCAACGCAACCCGAAGCAACGCGCGCGAAACGTGTGCCGAGGGATGGAAGCAATCATTACGGCTCTCCACCAGCCAGCCCGAGACCCCGGCCGTTGCTTGCAAGCTTGTTTGCAGCAACGAGGCGTGGCATTAAGAAAAAAGAAACGAATCGAGGGGGGGGGGGGGGGGGGGAGAAAAAAAGAGTAGTGAAAACGCATCAGGTATACGGCCGCGACACTCCAAGGAGAAGCATGAAGCGTCCCTTGCGAAGGAACGAAATGGCCGCGCCACTTAGGGCGCCGTCCACGACACCTGTCGGTTAGAGCGGCGAGAGGCAGAGAGAGCGTGCTCGCTCGCTAATGCGCAATTAACTGTCTCCTAATTAACACGTGCACGAGGTGGCACAGCCACGTTCGCCAAAGCCACTGCCACTGTTGTGGCGCACCTTGTTCGCGTCTTCGTTTAGGGATCGCGTGCGCGCGTTGTTTTTGCACATAGGCGTGTCTCGCGCCAGCGCAATCTGCGATGCTGGAATATTTTTTTGTGCGTTTGCTTTACCCTTCTATATTTTTTTCGAGCGCGCCAGCCGGTCGCCTAATCGCGGGACCTAACCTCGACAAGGTTTGTTAGTCAAGCCCTGCAGCTGCACACGTACGCTTGGAAGAAGCGCATCAGGAACTAAGCTTCAGAGTGTACAGGAAACGGTATGCATGTTCAGCGAGACGCTGCATGTCTTGGAGACCTAGCAGCCCTGCCTAAAAGCATCTTGGATACTTGTTCAAAGCTATTGTTGCACTCTGAACGGAAGCCATGGGAGGAACACAACAAATCTGTTGTAACTTTCGCGCCACAAGACTATGAACTATGTTGGTCAAATGTTTAGGGCAGTTATTCCCCAGGGTGGGGGAAATTTGTAATCAGGGAGTAATTACTTAATGGCATCCACCAAAGCGCAGCCATACGGCTACAAAGGAAAGCTATACAGTATTCTCATAAACTTCGTAGTTAAGAAAAAATCGTCCTGGTCCGGGGTTCGAACCCGGGGCCACCTCTTCACCAGAGAAGTCGCCGTACCGACTGAACAAGCCGAGACGCCAAGCTTAACGTAGGGCGAGAGCGACTGCTCCGGTGAAGCGGTGGTTGCGGGAACGAACCCCGGGCCAGGACAAATTTTTCTTTAACTACAAAGTTTATGAGAAAGCTGCATAGTCGTAACCATGTTTGTAGCCGTATAGCTGCGCTTGGGTGGATGCCAATGAGCAATTACTCCCTGTTTACTATGAACTATGTCAGGCGACTTCGTATACAGATAACCTGGCAAAAGTCTAGGGTTCCATGCACAGGTATTGCTGCAAAACGAAAGAGAGCAGTCAATTTGCACGCAGGAACGAATTTTATTAATGGGACCGCATTTAGGCATTTAGGTTAGGTTAGGTTAGGTTGTCGTCTTGCAAAAACCACCAGATTTCTTCGTAAAGAAATTTACTGATTGATCGAGAGGGCACTGAAGTCATCATTAATGGCGAATTTGAAAATCTGAGGACCAGAATATTCGATTACCTTCCATTGGATGATAATACCGCATTATACTAACCATAATGTATAATATTGTGAGACTGTGCACGGAGCGAGCTTGTATTGCCACTCGCAAGTGTGGCGGCCACTCCTCCGAAGACGAAGATGCGCGATGATGGTGAATATTTACAGATGAAGACGAAGGTCGCTCACTGTGCTTACACTTGCTCTTCCAATCTATCAGACTACATCCTATTACCACTCCTTTTCCCGTCAAAACTTTCCTGTATCCAGCAATTAACCGCCTGTGTCTTGGCCACTCCCCCGCAGTGGGTATGTGCCAGCATTGTTTGAGGCCTGCCTACCAACCTACTTGCTCCCCCTACTGACGAAAGTGACCGGCCCGAGCGCACGTTAGAGCGAAGTAGGGCGACGGGTGAAGGGCTTTAAGCGCGACACGTGAACAATCTCTACACCGCGACAACGACGGTCATTGACAGGATGGGCAGGGGCAACGCGATAGTTCACGGGGGTCGTTTGTTCGGGTACAGTGTATGGACCAATAAAGCGGCTGAGGAATTTTTCGCACAAGCCGGGGTTGCGCACTGGAGTCCACAGCAACACTTCATCGCCAGGGAAGAAACACATAGATGCTTTTCCGGCAGGCTTGGCAGGCGTCAGTGTTCAGGCGGGCAATGGTGCGACAGTAGGCAAGACGGGAAGTAAATTCGTCATGGGAGAGTCCGGAAGAGGGGGGGGGGGCAGAGAAGAAAGACGCTTCGAGAGTGAATGTAGGTGAGCGGCCATACACAAGAAAAAACGGGGAGGAGCTGGTTGTTCTCTGCACGGCAGTAGTGTAGGCAAATGTGACAAATGGGAGCATGGCGTCCCGGTTGGTGTGGTCTGGGTGGACATACGTGGACAGCATATCTGACAGGGTGCGATGAAACCGTTCGGTGAGCCCATTGGTCTGGGGGTGATAGGCTGACGTTGTTTTATGGGCGGTTCTGGA
Organism: Amblyomma americanum; assembly: GCF_052857255.1. Classification (NCBI taxonomy): domain Eukaryota; kingdom Metazoa; phylum Arthropoda; class Arachnida; order Ixodida; family Ixodidae; genus Amblyomma; species Amblyomma americanum. The sequence continues at coordinate 139,040,862 of NC_135499.1, read as the reverse complement.
AGCGTGAAGAACTTCGGCAAGTAAGCTGGAGAGGAATGACTTGCCGCGGTCACTGGTAAGGACACGTGGGGCTCCATGGCGCCGATGTATGGCGTTGAGGCTCCGTCCACAGTCTCGCAATAATATATTATTGGATTATACTAACCCTACCCACTCTTACAGTTTAATCTACCCCCGATTCCCCACTAATCCAAATCCACATTAATACAGCCGCAAATGTCCACTAATACACCGCAATCCACCAATTAATCCTCATTCATCATCATCAGCCTTACTACACCCACTGCAGGGCCAAGGCCTCTCCCATGTCTCTCCAATTAACCCTGTCCAGGGTTAATCCTCATTAATCCACCTTAATTCAATTTCTAAGGTGGGCCTATTTCCAAAATTTGGGTGGTCGTTTGGAATATTTGGGGGTGGGAAACTTCAACATAATATCACATTTTCTTTAAGAATGCGGTTAAGAAGACTTCTTATTTCTCCACTGAAGCTGAAAATGTCTTGTAGGTATTATTTGTCCAGACGAAAACTATTCAGGAAAAAGGAAAATACGTGCTTGCCACGCGAACTCATGGAATAATCATTGGTTGAATGTTTTCATAATGTCTTTCCCTTCATATTTCCTTTGCTTGAACGCATCCTGCAGGACGAAACACACACGCAGCCTAATCGACGAGACGATCTGGTTAAATGCGTATACCTCCAAGTATAGTCTCGTAGTCCGATGCTGTGCATTGAAAACCTGAAATGAGGCAACCGTAGTGAAGGACAAAACCTTCCTTTAGCTCTGCCTAAATTTCCGAGCTTACGCAAGAGCGCTGGTTGCCCTGTTAGCACCAACTTTGGCTATGCTATGCTGGGCCAAACTAAGAGCATTGTGAGGCACAATTATATACACTGCCAAAACACCTGCACGCACGTAGACGCATAAAGGTTTCCTGTGGTGCTGTATAAATGAGTTGAGAATAATTAGCGCTGTGTAAGCCGGCGAAGCTTCTACCTGGGTATCGTGTTTTATAAGGTGAGCGTGGCGTGCCAAAGTCATAACAGCCTGAAGATTATGAAATTAGAAGGTTGCTGGGAATCGATGGACCGGAAGCACTGATGACAACTGGGAACGCTTTGGACAAAGGCTCTGTCCCGGAGGGTTCTGAGATGTTGTGGCTAAGTTGAAAAACAAGGCTCTGCGGGCCAGCTCCAATGACAGAAGCCAACTGCATTCTTATGGAAAGGCCACTTCTTTTTTGAGACTTTCCTTTTACTTCAATTTTCTTTTTACATTTCCAGTCGGATGAAGGAAACTAAATATTCAGGTGAGATATCAGAACAACTTCATTGCTATCAACAGAGGACAAGCCAAGGTGGTGCCAACAGTAGTCCAAACCACTCTGTGCGATGCTGGATCTCCCATTTATACGACAGGCTGCAGTGCGTAAATTTAAAAATCTAACATCATTGATAAAATAATAAAAAAAGGATTTGCGTTGGGGAACAACAAAAGATATTAGAGTCGGAAGTAATTTTCTTAGCGCACTCTAGTTGATAATTTCGACCCGTCTGCCAATTTTACATTATTTTTTTCGTTACACACTGCAATCCTGAAGTTGTACTGTTCTTTATCTATTTATTTCTTCTTTCAGGTGTCAGCAGGCGTCCCGGATCACCACTCAAGCATTTTCCCAAGGGAATCAATTTAGAGCACGCACACCATGCCCAGAAAGTACAGCAGCTGCAGTCCAATGGAGCCACCATTGTTTTGAGAAGCGGGAAAAGATGTCGATTATTCTGTCATTACAGTGGTATCGCTGAACTGAGTCCACACATACACGCACGCATCGTATATGCGACAGCCCTACTTGTGCTGCCAGTGGTGCGATTAGACGACTGTGCACATATTTTGAGCACCCATCGGTTTAGTCCTGGAAGGATGCACTCCGCATCCTCGACGGACGCCCACCACCGTTAGCCATGAGTTGCACCTAGCCAGTGCCGCTTTCTCCTAGCCACTGCGTTGTTCTTCCTTCCCTTCTCTCCTCCCTTTTCAGACGTTAGCATTAGAACGTCCATTATCGCAAAAAGTGTCCGGCGTTGGCGTTGTCGTATTCGTGTGAAGCCTCGGTTAGCAGGCGGCAAAGTGGAGAGGCGGAATTTATTTCTCTACTTTCAGGGGAGAGCAGGGATAGAAAAAGTGGGAGAGGGAAGAGGGTCGGAGGCGACGGGAGGCGAGAGGGACACAGCGGTCGCCAATCAGAGTAGAGGGTGGGGATGTGGAGAGGTGGTACGACTTGTATGATTGCTGGGTTGGATCGGGAGAGTGGAGGGGGTATGACGTGTCACACGATGATTGATGGACTGGGTCGCCCCACTCGCTTGCGTAGTCTGAACTCGTCAGCCGCTGCGGCTGCTCCAAGCTGGGCGAACAGTAATGCTAACTCATGCTCTGTCGCATGGATTGCATTGATCGTCTGTTGGATTGCATTTCTTCATCTGTTTGTTTTGCCCCCCCCCCCCCCCCCCCCTCCTCCCAACCAACCGGAATTCTCCTCCTTTGATTAACATATTGGTCTTTCCTTCCCTTTTACCTTTCTGTTTAGGACTCTTCAAGTTTCCGCCGTTGCACAAAAAGGATACTTAGCTTTATACATACGTGGCCTTTGCAACCTGTTCTTGAGCATAATAGCACAGTTCGCCGAGGCGACTGGGCAAGTCCACTTAGTCTCCAGTGAACAGTTAGCAGTGGCCGAACCGGGGAGATCCGTGAGACTCAGTCGAAATCCATTCAGTCCATTCTCCAGAGGACAGACTTAAAAGAATAGCGCGCTACGGACAATCCAATAAACTACTGGCGACTGCCTATCTCGCGATCTGCTATTTTTGTCTCAATGTTCGGTAAGAACAGCCCGAATCATCCGAGTAGACGCAGCGTTGAGCCTTACGTCGCCGCGCAAGAAGGTTCCGCCGCCGGCTCTTCATAATGCATTACGAATTCCGTCGCGCGCTTTCTTCCACCTCCCGCCTGTGGGGAAATTCCTCTCGCTGTTCGTGACTGCAAAGAACGCTTTAGGTGCGTGTGCCAAGCAATACAGTGGCGTCAGTTGCCGCCACGCCTTTGAAGTGCCACAGAGCGAAGCAGGTCAGGTCCTCGGGTTATTACGATGATTTAGGGGCTTCGTTTTCCGTTGCGAGAAAGAGTAAGGAATAAGCGAGGAATGAATAAAGCGCGGTGTGGGACATTGAAAAACAAAAACTGAACGTCGCAGGAGGCAGGTAGCCCCGGTAATTTAATCTTCGAGAGCCGAGATCGCGAATTTCGCAAGAAAGCGCTCGCATGTAGGCACGGGGAAAAGGCTGAGTCAGCTAACTATCACCTCACATGTGTGAGCGGGATAAATGTGGAATCCCAATGCAGACAAATCTAGTTCTGTTCGAAATAAAACAAAGATGAACGAAAAAGAAACAAGCGACAATAAACCACGGCACAAGGAAGATGGAGCGTTGCGAGCAACTCCGATGAGTAGCCATCAAGGCAGACTACCCTCCGCCCAGTTCAGCGACTACGGTGACGCAAGAAGTGCCCCACTATACAAATAATAAGGATCACCTCTCATAACGATCGCTCTAAGCTTGAGCAGTCTATGCTCAAGCTGTGGTTAGCTTGCCTTCCTTTTCTTCTGCCACTATCTTTCTCATTCATAATTGAGTAAGATGGAACGATGAACCTACACAACGGAAATCAGACCACCATCAACAAGCGGAGGAAACAAGCTCTCGGTGGGGAGACATTTTGTATACGAGTGCAGGATTAATGACATCCGGCAGGACGCATAGGGGAATATAAAGCGCGAAACCCGGAACAAGAGGGAGGATTCTGTCTTCGTCACCGTAGTCATCATCACCACCCTTCCGGTTGCTGTCACCTGTAGGAAAATTCCCCTTCCATCGATCTCCAATTAACCCTGTCCGGTGCCAGTTGCGGCCACACTACCTCCGCAAATTCCTGAATATTTTTTTCTTCACCTGACCCCCTCACATCTCCTGCTAAGCTTTCTAATTCTCTCTCGATCCACTCTCCTGGCGTCCCTGCTTCTGTACTCGTTAAGCCCATTAAGGGGCGTTATGCACTTGAACACTACCTTTCACATGAATTCTGACGTGGTGGATGTAAGGAATTTCAGGTATGTATTCCCGAATGAAGGGAAATATTGTCCGTAATGCATCGGAACTTGCATATGTTGCATGTATTCCTCCCGCTGTCGCCGTTTGTGGCTCTCGCTCTGTACTGTCTGTCCCCCAGGAGTCGGTTGAAAGGCGGCGTCAGAAATTTATATGTGCGTCGCTTATTCATCCGGCGCGCATGTTCAGTAATCGCGGTGCCGCGACTAAACATACGCTGCTTTCGCTCGCAGCACGCCGTGCACAATGAGCGGCGTTGGTCGAAGTACTTGTACCGAACTCTGCTGCAAGGATCTCAAACTCACCTCACCACACAGGCTCCTGACAAACTTTGACAAACTTTTGTCTCCTGCGGGCCAGTAGTGGGAGAGGGGATATGAGAAAGAAGGATATAAAGGAAAAGCTGGAAAGTAAGCAAAGGAAGAAATGTATTTTCTCACACACACACACACACACACACACACACACACACACACACACACACACACACACACACACACACACACACACACACACACACACACACACACACACACACACACACACACACACACACACACACACACACACACACACACACACACACACACACACACACACACACACGCACGTTTTTGTTTTTGTCTCTTTTTGTCTCTGTTCTTGCTCTGCCATCTGGTGCAAGGCTTGCACAAGAGCAGCGCACTCACACTGATGATGATGATGATTTATTGACTCTACCCTTTGTATCGGGTGGGCACCATGTCGGCGCCCCAGCCATACAGAAAAAAAAAGAAAACATTAAAAGGTACACTAAACACAATTCTCTCCACACGAACTTAGACTAGAGGCTCCATCTAATAGACCTGCAGTGACTAGGCACCACAGCTGCGTTCAGTTTTTGCCTCCCTTAATGTTTTTCTCGTTTGTTTTATGTGAAGAATGCTTGGAACGTTGCATTGGCCGCAGGCAGAACACTCTTCTATACAGCAACCCCGTATTTCCGAAATGACTGTGGACTAGGCTTTATTATTCTCGCAACTGCAGGAAGGCACTCTCATCATGCTCTTCGTCGCAGTGGCTGCAATGCCTAGTAACCCATAAAAATTTGGTTTGATATCGTAGCATCAGCCTCGGTTGACGCGCACGCAATTTATTGTTAGCACGACCACGTACCTTCCGCCTGAATATATCCGTCCGGGATACTAATGCTGGCGGAGGCGGATGCATAAAAGCTTCTTCCACCGCTGCTGACGTCAGAGATAGCCTATGCTACAGGAAACGCTTCATGGCTGAGAGCACAGTCGTCACGAACAGGTCGTTAGCCACTCGCAGCTGGTGAGGCACTGAGCATGGTACCCCATAGTGAACACTTGTTCGAAGGTAAAGGTTATGATCCAATATGCATGAAAAGAAAGTGGTAAATTTGGATTTGATAATAATAATAATAATAATAATAATAATAATAATAATAATAATAATAATAATAATAATAATAATAATAATAATAATAATAATAATAATAATAATAATTGGTTTTGGGGGAAAGGAAATGGCGCAGTATCTGTCTCATATATCGTTGGACACCTGAACCGCGCCGTAAGGGAAGGGATAAAGGAGGGAGTGAAAGAAGAAGGGAAGAAGGAGGTGCCATAGTGGAGGGCTCCGGAATAATTTCGACCACCTGGGGATCTTTAACGTGCACAGACATCGCACAGCACACGGGCGCCTTAGCGTTTTTCCTCCATAAAAACGCAGCCGCCGCGGTCGGGTTCGAACCCGGGAACTCCGGATCAGTAGTCGAGCGCCCTAACCACTGAGCCACCGCGGTGGATTTGAAGGAAACTGTAATTGTGCTCAGGGTAAACACTCTAATTATCCCCTCTTCTACAGCCCCGCACTGGACCTTACAGAAAAGGTTTAACAATCACACCGAAGTCTAAAGGATTAGGCCTGCAAGGAGACAGCTCGATCTCACATTGAAGAAACGCATATCGACATTTGAGTTAATCATTACCAAGTTTTTGGCGAATGCTGACGAATGTTTGTTAGGGTTTCGAATTAGGGATATGGACCTTGACGAAGGCGGTGCTCATGTGTCTGTTTCGCACTGCGCTGTGGCTGAGCCTTTAAACCTTAGCGTTTATGCTCAACTATCTCTACCATTGAGCTGAACATGCTGTGCCCGAGGCGCCTCGTGTACTGGTTTCCTTTGACGCGAGAATGGAGTTTTTTTTTTGTTATCGCACTGACGCACACGCCTGTGTGCTCGTGGTTGAACATGACCGGCCATGTTCTTGTGCTCGTATTTTATTGTTATCACGGTACCCTGGCCCGCACACGCCTTGGCCACGCCGGCTTCGGACGACGGCAACAACAAACTTTACCGCTCAATCTGCAGTCCGTTTGTATGGATGTTCTGGCAATAAAGAAAAAAAGAGTATAAATCGTTGCCACCGGTTAAACATCAAATGCCTCCTATGTTAACCCCTCCGAATATATGCATATATGAATGAATGCCCTCCGAATACATGTATGCTAATACCAGAGAGCGTTAGCGTAGCCGGCTAGCCGTACGGCAAGTACGGTAACGCGTTGCCATTGCTGCCGTTGCTGCCGTTGCCAGGCTTTCCAAGCCACATTTGCCGTACGGTAGCAATTGCCGTAGTTACCGCGTTTACCGGACGGTGGAGCTAAATCTCCCTACTGATGAATTTGTTTCTTAGAAGCCACGTTAACTTGTCATGTCAGACTTAATTTTGTCTTCTTTTGTAGCGATAGCTACATTACGCTAGCACTTCGAGCCTTCAGCGTAGCACCCCTTGAGATGCGTGGCCGCCCTTGAGCTCCGTGGCGGCGCCGTGGTTGGTCACGTGGTCAGTCACGTGGTGTGGAGCAGCTGCCGGCGGCGCGGCGCGCCGGCGAAACCGAGTGAGGGGAGTATAGAGGGAAAAGGAGGAGAGAGTGGATCCACGTCCAGGGACGAAGATGGAGGAGGAACGCCCAGCGAAAGGGAGCGGCGAAAGACTGGCTGCAATTCGACTGAGCGAATTCCACTCGCCCAGCTGTAGCTGTCGCGTCACTCAAGGTTGAACCAGAGCTAAACCACAGCCATTTTTTCAGTCAGTGCATAGTGTATTGCATGTGGTAATTTTGGCGAAGGAGCGCAAGAGAAAACCCAGGCCTTCTTAATGAGCAGCGACTTGCCAAGGTGCCACAGGGTTTAACACGAAGCTGCCATGCATACTATCATGTCGGCTGCGTGTGCAGCAGTATCCGCGGCGAAGCGCGCGTACGGGGGTGAGCGGTGATGGAGGCAGAAGACACTCTGGTGAACATCCTGCGGCATGAGTAGGACCGTTCATGCGTACGGAAAGGCAGAAGGGTCGTCCAACGAAGATGTTCGTACTCTAGCTCGACCTTAAGCAGCTCTTGTTTTGTAATTTTTCTTCAGTCGTCGTCCACGCGCGTTCTGGAATCGGCTGCGCCCCGGACGGGAAACTTAACGAATGACCGGGGCACGAACCAATTTGGTGACTCACCCTTAACCCGTGGATCTTGCCCTCCCTCATCCTCACCTCACCACCTCAGCCTTCCCTCACCCTCACAAAATTTTCTCCGCTAATCCTCCCTCACCCTCAGCTCACCAACTGAACCCCTAATGAGGGTCTGCCCTCGTGAGGATGCCCATGTCTGGTTGGGAGCACAAGACGAGACAAGATGACACGATACCAGCTTGGGGTTGGTACGTCTGGTGTATTGCTTTCGCACAAAAGAGAGCCAGCCTTATGGACATAACTGTCCAAGGTTTACGCCTTAATGTGTCTTACAAGCATAGGTGGTGCCAAGCCATCTTGGACACGGGAAATATTTCGAGGTGGTGGCGGCGAAAAACTTCTTTAATGCTCAAAAACATAGTTTGGGGAGTCAGAAGACCCCGCTGCATGGTCGGTATCCTTAGTCCGGGACACCGCACGACGAGGCCCCGTCTCGCGCCCGCTTTACCAGAGCCCTTTGGGACTCCAGTGTGGAGCAGTTGAGGAAGGCAGTCTCCCATGCCTCTCGGGTAGGGGTAGAGGAAGGGGGAAGGTGAGGATTCTGAGTACATGCCCACACCATGTGAAAGGTATCGCAGATCTCTCCACAGTGCGGGCAACATGTCCACATGAATAACATCCTCACTGACCAAAAGGTGAAGACGGGAGTTTTAGATTACAAAAAAATGCAAATATTGAGTTATGAGGGACGCCGTAGTGGAAGGTTTCTAATTATTTAAGGCCTCCCGGGGACTTATAACATGCATTAACATCGCAAAGGAGACGGGCGCCTATTTTGCTTCGCCCCCATTTAAACGAGGCCTCCGCGACTGCTGGGATTGTAGCCGGGTTCTCCGACTCAGTAGCAGAGCTCTCTAACTACTGAGCTATGACTTGGCCACCGCGGCGGGTTTGAGTATATTAAGTCGGGGACGCCGGCGATTAAAGAGCACCACTTTAATCTATCGCTGAGAAAATTAACGAAGAAAAATTTTCGCAAGAAGCGGCGGGGGATTATTTTCCTCCATTTCGTGCTTGCATGTTGTTGGTGTTGTTCGCACTCATAAAACGTAATAAAGAACTCTTACCCCGATTACGATACTCGGTAATGAGTTTTTACAGCGCAGCCCTTGTGGCTGACTTCAGCAATTGAATGTAGAAGTTTTTGTTACGTATGCATTATATATGACAAATGGAGTATTAAGGCAGCTTTCATAGTTGGATCTTGTCGGCGTTGGCGGTGCACTATTGCGCGAGCGGTGCGTTGCGATTACGATTACCGAATATCGTAATCGTTCAGTGAATTTCGCAGTACTGTCCAGTTGTTTACCCTCTGTTTACCTGCTCCCGCGCCTTTCGTAATAACTGCTTATAACTCATCCACAGACTCGCCCAAAGCTTCCGAGAGGCGTTTCGAAGCCGGCTGACGGCGTCTTACGACCACGCGTCCCGCCCGAGGAAGTGCGATGCAGTTGCAGGGGGTAGTAGCGGCGTCTGGCTACACCGTCACCCCCACTAAACCCACAAAACGAGCTACTAGCTGAGAGGTGCGCTGTGAAAGAGCTGTTTACGGCGTCTGATGATGCGTTGACTAATTGCTAAAAAGAATAGAAACACGCATGTCCTCTTAGGAGGAAGTTTCTCGCGCGGACGCCAAGGTGAAATCGCTGTGCTGTTACAAATAGTAGCGACGCTACAGTGGCCTGAGAGAGGAAAGGCGTACGAACGGTGAGGCGCTACCGACACCGGAGCTAGTTTCGATTTTAAACAGTGCCATCTAAATCTTCAGCACAAGGTGCGGGTAAGGCTGCGAATGTGGACGTTTTAGGCTTAGCATGTACGACACGGCGCAATCAAGGAATCGAGCAATGGAGCTCCGCCGCCATCGAGAAAAAGTGGTCTCCTGCTCGCCTGCAATTTCAAAATATGAGCCTTATGACGACGCAAGAAAGTGCGCCCTATAAAAGCGCATAAAAAAACTTAGATAATCAGAAACAACTGAGTTGAAAACTCGGTTACGTGTCTCTCGCACTTAATTTCAAGCAGCGCCGGTACAATTAAGGTTGAAAACGATTTTGAACGAAACCCATTTATTCTGGCGGAAACCATCGAGGGGGCACAAATAAATGGGTAAACCGCTCTCCGCACGATCATTAGGTTGCGAGCGTTTACTTAAAAAAAAGGAATTAAGCAGCGAGTCCCTCTGACAGCCGGCGTGAACTGGGACGTGGAGATGGAAGCAAGAGACAAAACAAAGATATCGCCCGTACGAGGAAAAAGACGGATGGAAAAGCGATCGAATCAGGGGCATCACCGAGATTCATTAAGGGACAGATGGGACTGAAATTAAACGGGAATCGTTCGTTCCTAACAAATTAGAAAGTTGATGGACACCGCGCGCATGAAGAGATATTTCCTCGCTCTGCTGATGCGATGAAGGCTGGCGCACACGCTGTAGGCACGTCACCGACGAAGAAACCCGAAAGATACAAAAAAACAACTCCTGCCTATACGTAGCTGAGGCACACGATTATTTGGGTCACCAGACAGCGAACTCGCCAGAATGGTAAAAGAAATATTCATGCCGTGAGCCTCGCCTGCCGCCACCGATGTGACAAGGTGAGTGTTAACGAAAATATAATGCTGCTGGTGCTGTAAAAGCGCGTGTTTTGTTAAGTGCAGATAGTGGAGCCTCACTTGGACGCAAACGCAAAATATTTGTTCTCTTATGAAATACAAGACCTGTCAGCAACGGGGCTGACCTTCTGCACAAATATACGCTCCCATCGACTGGCCATAGTAATCTTTGATCAAGCGGGTACGTCGGATCGCGTCAACCATCGTGGTATTGCACTGAGGACTCCGCCCACGACTGAACACAATCATAACACCCCTCCTCTACTCCCACGCCTTTTCAATTGAGGCTCAATATATCTTTTACCGCACACCCCTGTATTAAATAGAGCTATCTCCTATACATCTACTACCCCTTCCTATGCACCTGGTTGGCCATAGAAGTTAAAGTATTATATAGGAGCTATCTTTTTCTACGTCTGCTAGTTCTTATTCCTGTTCTTCCAAGCTTCCCGAGTAATATGACGAAACCTGACCCCCAAGCCATATGTCCATGAATACTATGTCGCGTAATTCCACTCTCTCAGTGGTGCGGTATTCAAACTTGCGGTTTCGCCGCTCAGCTCGACTGACAACTTTTTAAACGAGATTCTTACCCTAAAAGCATCTCGAAATGCAACCTAAATGTTAACGCAAACCCAGGAAAGGTTATAAATGATTTACATGCTGTTAATTCTGCGTAATTCTTTTCTCTCAGAAATACAGCACCCTAACTTGAGGTGTCGTCTCTCGTCCCGTCTCAGAGCTTCTTCAAATGCAAGTAAATCATCAAATAACTCAACCTAAAAAGAAACAGACCGAGGGAAGATTAGGAATCATTGGCGCCTTGTTAATCCTTGATATAAAAAAAGATGTAGGTTTTTTTTTCAAAAACAAGAATATACGACCTGCCGTCTTTTGCAATCAAAAACTCGACTCTAATTCGATGCGTCATAGAACATTTTTTCTCTCTTACCTCTTTCTGTACCGTGCCCATTGACTATCATTAGCCCACTAAGGATGGATACCAAAGCCCAATTTCAAACACTCCTGCGACATTCTTGAACATGCTGTGCCATTTGCCTTCAAGCCAGGAAAGTATAGTTTAATTTTCTCTTCAATTTCTTTTGCCTCTGCGTGCTCGTGAAAACAGAGTAGCGTAGAAGTTGAAAGTAGGCCCCTACACTCTAAACATGAATACGCCTACACAGGAGAAAAAAGGGAATAAGCTCTCCACTAGCGCACTCCCGTTTACAAAAGGGAGTGCTCTAGAGGAGAGCTTACACCCTTTTTACTCCCTTCTTGTTACGGTGTACGGCAGCATGGCATGCGCCCTGAAATGTGGCAAACCTCGCGATTTAACTGCGTCCATGGTCGATTTTTGTCGACGGTCTAGGTAGCAGTGACTCTAAGGATGCTGCCTCATCATCCAAATTTAGTTTAGAGGGCGAACATGAACTGAGGAATCAGCCCACAACATCTGTGGTCGCGCGTCGGTTGGCTTTTTGTTTCGGCCCGTTTTGCTCGACTCGACTGACATTTGGAAATATGGCATAGACGTTACCGACGTTGTGTCTCATTTGTATGGTGTTCGTCTTTTTTGGCACAGCAGTTATGTCGAAGCTCAGCAACCAACTTGCCCAAAAGCTCGTCTCACTAAACGACTGAAGATATTTTTTTCCTAGCAGGAAAATTGTACAAGCCAGCTTTGATTCTTTCTTTCAGAAGTATTTTCTATTGGATAGACTGATATTTTGTATATCCAAAAGTTTCTTTACAGCATTAATTTTTAGAAACAAGCACGCCATTGCTAATTTTGTACGAATTGTGTCAATTACCTTCCAGACGTGTTTTCAACCTAACTCCATAGCACAGCCATGTTTCATCTACACAGCGCGTGAGAAACGACTGACGAGAAAGACAAATGCTGCAGCACATATGACAAGCGCTGTTAGAAGTCAACTGCACCAAGTATCACGAATAAAACCTCAGTAACGCATAATTTGCTACAGTGCGAAACTGTACTTGATACACACCGTGAAAAAAGCAGTACCATATACCTTTTGGACGCGCTAATATGTGTACCAGCAGAACAACGACGGCACCCCACCAGATTGTGGCCTCGCGCCCACTCCGGTTCGGTCCAAACATAATTCGGTAAAATGGTCACTGAAAATTCGGCTGCCTAATGAAGGCTTCCACCTATTCTTTCTTAAATTTATACCCCATTGGTGGTACAACTTGGGCTTAGAGCGCGACAACGTGCATCACAACAAAGAGCAGAGTTGGCGACGCAAGCGCAACGGGACGACACAGAGCTGAGCACACGAGGCTCTGTATGTACTGTGTGTAGCGACGTTCTGTCGTCTGCTAGTGTCGTCCCACAGCGATGCAATGGACCCTTGTTTTTGAAACATCTTTCCCGAGGACTTTGCTGCTCTCCTCATGCAGCTGACGGCGCAACAGGTAGGCATTGTCATGTAAAAAGACGATAACGTCGAAAAGACAAGGTGCTAAGAGGAAAACGAAAACTAAAACAGGAAAACCGTGCTGACGTCCGATTTCGTGCACTGCCAAAGGCTGAGTTCCGGGACATGCCACCCGACTTCCGGTGGCTTAACTTTCGGGCGCCCGATGCGGCATCCAGCCCCTCTAGTGATCAGTGTAAAAAACGAACGGAGAAAAAAAATTTATTCCCGATTCGTTAAACATAATGCGACGTAGGTGCGCTAGCAAAATACGTATTGACCCTTCGCACAGGTTACTTATGAAGGTTCTACAGGCAAAAGAGAGTTATAGCATAGCGCGATCCGCTACCGTGATCCGCTTCCGCGAGGTGCCTCTGCGCATGCGCAGATCGCCCTGTGGACGCCATATGGCGCCACGTGCCCCTCAGCTGCGTTCGCGTGAGCCGCGTCCGGACCAATCAGCGTGTATCCAGCGGTGCCCCGCGGTAGCGGATCGCGGATCGCGCTATGCTATAACTCTCTAATAAACACCTTTAGCATACCGTGTACCTTGTTACCGTTACCCCAGTACCGGGAGCCCGCCCACCGCCGGTGAGCGCGCGCTGATTGGTCCCGATGCTGCAGGCGCGCGCGCAGCTGCCGGGTACCTGCCTCCATCTGGAGGCGTCAAGGCGATCTGCGCATGCGCATTGGCGGCGCGCGGTCTCCCGGTACTATGGTACCGGTAACGGCAACACGGTACACGGTATGCTAAAGGTGCCTAATGTAAGCGGCAGCTACGGGATGCGGTTTCTGCCTTTCCACTTGGCTGCAATACCGGTTAGCCTCTTTTCCACTAGGCAGCAGCAGCAGGCGCGCTACCTTCCGTTCCACTTGCCGCAGCTAGTGTGCACGTGTTTCGTCCTTTCCAAGTGGCTGCAGCTGCCGCGAAACCGGTTTTCTTCCTTCAGCAGCTACACCTAGCGCTTCCACCTACAGCTTCCTGTGTGTGTGTGTGTGTGTGTGTGCGTGCGTGTGCGTGTGCGTGTGTGTGTGTGTGTGTAGGGGGGGGGGGGGGCGCTCGCCGAGACACGAGCCAGCAGGCCACGAGCGCGCTAGCTCCGCGAGCCAAGCCGGCAATGCAGCACTGCCTGCCTGCCTGCCTATCAAGCTTCCGGCCTATAGCTGTCCGCCCGTCCGTTATTCGACACTACCGTTGAGAACAGAATCATGCATACTGCGCACGCTTTCGAGAACATGGGTGCTATTTACCATATCCAGGTGAGCTGGGACGCATATTGTTAACGAGGTAAGCTCAACAAAGCCGACTCAACGTGTTGCCGTGAAGCACGGACGAAAAAGTGGAAATAAAGATGGCGCTGCGATAGGAGGGAAAAGAAACAGAAAAGAAAGAACACGAAACATCCTATCAGATCTGGGCATCAACAAGAGGCATTCACTCGATTCAGCAGTGTCTACCCGTTGGCTAAACCACCTTTTGCGCGACCGATATGCCCATGCGAAAACCTAGCAGACACTTATGGGCACAGGGTAAGAAAAAATTTGAAAAAAAAATAAATTTTTTCATTTTGGAATTTGAGAAGCTCATCTCTTTCTACAGATGTTTCATGGTCGCATTTTTCTTTGAAAGCTATATTTCTGGCTGAAAAATACTCTTTCCGAAACCAAGTAGTGAGCGACAACGCTCCCTTTCCGGATACCCTCCGCGCTTATCGTCAATTTTTACAACCAAAAAAATTCCAGCACCAGATTTCAAAGCTTTTCTGGAATTAACTACGTATAAAAAATGGTTTGGCAACTATTGTAAAGCTCTTTTCGCTTTTAGCCAAGACAATCTTGAGACGCTGCGCATGTTTTTTTCCACGTTTCTGCAACCTTCAAGCATCCGCGTTCGAGTGCTTTTCCTTTCTAGGAGTATTATTCTTCGTGTCTGTGTTCTTCGATGTTGATAAGCAGAGATGCCCAGGGCGAAGAAGGCCTTCAACGGGCCTGAATTTCGCGGAAACTATTACACTTGTCGTCAAAAAGGAAATGGATGCCCGCGGTGTATTGAGACGCCAAACGCAGAACTTGCCACCGCCTCAACATCCAAGCTTTCAAGTTTTTCTGTGTGCTTCCAGGAAGAGGAGGTGCTACAAAACAGCAGTGAGTATGCCCTAATGGACATAGACGTTATTTGTTTCGCAATTACAAAGAGTTGTGCAAGTAGACTGTGTGGTGGAAGTGTTGAACTGGTCGAAATTGCGACAAAGCTGGTAGGTTTTGCAAGTGTTCACAGTGTGAACTGTGAAGCTTGTAGCTCCGCACAACGATTTGAGACGTCAAAAAAAAAAAAGAAACTCTTTCTAACCTCTATGAAGCCAACCTCAGGCTGGTTTACGCTTTGAGGTGCACTGGTAAGGGAATGACTGCAGGCAATGTACTCTGTGCCATTATAAATCTTCATAACCGCCGAAAAAGTTTGCGAGATACAATCGAGAGCTCGTAGGTCGCATTGAGGCTGCTGCTAAGGAGTCGATGAAAAGGGCAGGTGACGAGGCTGTGCAGCTGAATGAGGGGGACAAAAGTATCGCAGTTGCTCTGGGTGGAAGCTGGAAAAATCGAGGCCACACTTGCAATAACAGTATAGTCTCAGCGATCAGCATATGCTTTGTGAAAGTGCTGCACGTGGAGGATGTGTCGAAAAGCTATCCAAAGCGCGGCATCATGTAAACTGTGACCCCCGGCACAGAGAGCTGTGCCAAACCAATCACCAAGCCACCAGTGGTTGAATGGAAGCCACCACTGAACAATTTCGGCAGCAGTAACGACTTCCATGGCATACGATACGTCAAATACCTTGGGGACGGCGGCAGCAAGGCGCAAAAGCCGTAGGGTGGTTCTGTTGAAATATCGAAGCTGGAGTGCATAGGGCATACCTAAAAAAAAGGATGGACACCAGATTACGGAGGCTAAAGAAGGAAAAAAAAATGCAGGAAAATTCTGATGGAAACAGCGTCTCTATAGCCGAGGCCGACTGATTGATGCAGTCGTAGGCAAGCTCCAGACATACTATGGGTTGGCCATCAGAAGCAATGTAGGAAACTTACACGACATGCGAAAGGCTGTTTGGGCAGCCAACTTCCACGCATCATCCACCCATGCCATGCACTTTGCCCAAAGGGGCCCGATACGTGGTGTGCCCTCAAAAGAAGACAGTTAAAGGGCCAACTGTTTGTCCACAATCAATCAATCAATCAATCAATCAATCAATCAATCAATCAATCAATCAATCAATCAATCAATCAATCAATCTTTCTTCCTCAGAAAAAGATTAACAGATTAAAAGATTAAAGATTAAGAAAAAATATAGAGGCAGTTTGCCTGTATCTGTCTCGGAGCTGATCAAATCCGCGTATAATACATATTACTTCTCCCCCTATCCTCTCTTCCTGTCCCCTCACCTCTTTCATTTCATTTCTACATTCTGCCTGCTATCCTTTATTTCCGCTGCCCCAGCTCAGGTGCTTCAGTATCGATGGCAGATGCCGGGGCTAGCAAAAATCTTTTCCTTCCTTTTTACTATTATTTTTAATAAAACCACTACCACCACCACCACCTATCACAGTCCGAGCTCCTGGAAAAGTGCTTTCATGGGCGAACTCAAAATGCAAATTAGTCGTTCAACCATGTTGCTTGGGAACGCACGCCAAAGAACGTATTTTTTAGTCTTCAGACGCTAAAGATGGCAGCATTGGATGCTGTCCTTTCATTCTGTGACGAAATCATCGTACGAGCCAACGTTTTGAAGTCGTGTGGATTGAACCTTGAGCGCAACAGCAATGCGAATGTACTTTGCGGACCGAGCACCACGACAGTGCACAAAAGAGGCCCGGAAAACAAAGCGACAAGCCGAAAACCGATACAATAACTTCGACACTGACTACGAAGCTGGGGGCTATTAAAAAAAATATTCTGATGGTTTTCGTGCTTATAAGAGAGTGCCTTTAAACTTTATTTACTTTAGGCTCGATTATCTCAGAACAATGTTTTCTTTATTTATAAAGGTTGCATTATCTCGCATACCTGTCAAGACAGACGGCTATTTTTTTTTTCAACCATATACATAAGTGTTGCCAACTACTGAACTGGAATTAAACAAAGAATTAAAAAAGCACGCAGATGTTTTTTCTGTGCGTATTTTTAAGCACACAAAGAAACCCAAAATTTATCTATTAAGCGTAACAGTTTGCGTAAAAATTTAATTTTAAAATATTTCCGATAAGTCTAGTGCAATATAAAGTGCACAAAATTGGGAACATAACGATATATGTATTACCTGGGTACCGCTATTAGTAAGAACCATGTTCCTCAACATGACAGAAAGTGCATGGAAATGATAGGGCTTACCCTCTGCCCTTACGGGAAACGATCAAACCAAGTCGCCGCTGGCTTGCATGCGCACGCAGTTAACAGGGTTCTCCATGTGAGCGACGAAGACCACATCACGATGAGCTGATACGAGGAACAATTGCCGCTGGCCGCGTCCGTCACTCAAGAGTCAGCGAGTCAAAGCCGAGCTAGCGACGGCGACTGGTGGCGCCAAGACGACGGCGGCAAGCGCCCGCCACTTTCTTCGTCACACCACAGCGGCATGCCGCCTCATCGGCAGCGCCAGTCGAAAGCAATCGCCACGTCCCTCTGCCGGCTCGCGTCGTGGCTGATTTTGATGTTTAACTGTAGCTAGCTTTTCTACGACCCCTTGTTTTCCAAACGGTCTAGCTATCAGCTAAAGCGATGTGTATTTATCCAGCATGCCTGAAAGTTCTTAAATAATATGGCCATGACGCTGACACCTGAGCGCGAGCATTTTTTTTTACTTGGGCTGCCTAGAGCGAGCCGCCCCTCGTTGATCATTTGGCACAAGACACAACCTGTGCTTTGCTTACCTTCGAAAATGAATTCTGCGCCACTGCGTTACCCGCCGCGGTGGCTCAGGGGTTAAGGCGCCCGGCTACTGAGGCGGAGTACCCGGGTTTGAACCCGACCACGACCCGCCCGCGTTTCGATGGAGGCGAAACGCAAAAGGCGCCCATGTGCTGTGCGATGTCAGTGCACGTTGAAGATCCCCAGGCGGTCGAAATTATTGTCGAAATTAAATGCCGAACTTAAGAAAAGTGTGCTGTGCAGCGTTTTCGGGAATAAATTTCGTACAGAGGCGTTCCTAGTAAAAATATAAATTGTAACTCAATTGATAGCTAGTTGCATTGAAATTTTGCTCAGCGATTGTTATCGGAGCCTTTTTGTTTTAAGTTCAGCCGATTCTGAGATGCATTTCGGCGTTATCTACCCATATCATCATTCTCACGTTCCCACATTTAGCTGCTTCCATGTAGGCCATGTATTCTATCGAATAGTCTTTGAAACGTGTGCCGAGGGCTTCAACCCGTTTCTCTTTGCAATCCCTGTGGTGGACGGGACGCATGTTCTTAGGTGGTGGTGGGATCCTTTGCCTATCACGCACACTTCTAAGCATACCTACTTTTCGACCTTGTTGATTTGCATAATTTATTCGTAGCTTCCCTAGGATCTCCCTAGCCGTGACGCTCCCCTACAGTCTTTCGTATTGCGAGATTACTGAACTCTAGTTCAGAGATCCAACTAGAAGCCGTCCAACTGGCCGAAGCCGGCGCCAAGAGTCAAGACCTCTCGGCCGTCGTCTTGGCGAGGAGCATAAAAGAACTCATCTTTCTGTTGGACAATAAAAGTTCTTAATCCAACCCGAAAATTAAGTTGAGCGCTGCATCTCGAGCCATGGCTGCACCGTACCGCCACTGCACCGTAGAACACGGCCGTGGCACCGCTCACATTTCTATGTTGGGTCAGCAGCTGAGCACCATAGCCACTCAGCTAACGCGGCGGCTAGTATAAAAGGTGTTGTGGCCTATATCTCGATCAGTTATTAATAGTATCAGCACCTTAAAATATAGTTAGCGCCACTGCGATTACGTATCATCAAAGGATTTTCATCATTGATTTTATCAATTCTTAAGGGGCACTAGCATGGTCATAATTTCTTGATAACGCGAGGCGACTGAATGTTGAAGCTTTAGCAACGGATTCTACAATGAAAATGCGCTGTTCTATGGGGAACTTGCGCTGAAGTTTGCGGTGCCGATTGCAGCGCCATAACACACTGCATAGCGAAAAGAGCAAGCAGTTTTGAGTAGTACTCATAGTACTTTTCCGCGTCACCTTCAGGCGCTTATTGGCGTGAGCCTCCGCGCTCTGTGGAATGCTTATGTGCCGTGCGTCAGATATCTGGGCTACGCCGAGAGAGGCTAAGCAATGAATACTGTCAGCCAAACGCGGGTATCTAATCGCGCAGAATGTGTTCTCGCGTTTGCAGCGGCCCAAGCGGCTGACAAAGCAGTTTTGAGTCACCGAATGGAACAATTGCAGTGCCACGTTTGCAGCGCAGGTTCCTCATAGCCAAAGCTCTTCGCTTCGTGGAGTGTGCCAGCGGCACACGCGCACCATCGTATGTCGCATCGTGAGGAGCATAGAGTCACGAAGTTCCTGTTTAATGTATAGTGTAAATTACGTTTATAGCCTGAGGATAACTGAAGTACGGTGGCTCACCTCCATGACGATTTTCAAAGGCCGCAGATTGACTTACTTGCATAGGTTCTCGTGTTGTCTCCATAACCACTGCTGAAGTCACGAAGCAGCTGACGTCTTACGTACAGCGAGCAGCCTACTAAAGCTACCTTCCTGCCGCTATCACAACACCGCTTTTGCGCTGCCTAGTGATTGGCCCATGTAGCAGTGGTGACGACAGAATTTAATTTCCCTGCGTCATGCGTAATGAGCCGCTGCGATTAAGCAGTCGCGACAGTAGTCATGGCTCCGTGAACCGATTTTGATTTTCCAGCCGGCCAACGCACAGGTTTCGTTAACGACACAGAGCCCCCTGCGCACTCTTATCTCTTCAGTGTTTGCTGCAGCGTGCTTCCCAGGCAGCGTATGGCTCTCGGGAACCGGCAAAAGCATGCCGAACAGTGCAGTGGCGGTACGGGACAACCATGGCTCGATGTGCAGCGCTGAACATCGATTTTTTTCTCGTTTACAACTAAAAGGCTCCGATAAAAATAGCTGAGCAAAATTTCAATGAAAGTAGCTATCAATTGAGCAACAATTTATATTTTTACTAGGAACGCCTCTGTGCGAAAATTGCGCCCGTCCGGAGTACCCGGATTCGAGCCCGACCGCGGCGGCAGCGTTTCGATGGGGGCGAAGAGCAAAGGCGCCCGTGTGCTGTGGTGGTGGTGGTGGAAACTTTATTACATACAGGGGAGTTTAGGACGCGCATGTCCTTGGGCCCCCGCACGACCCCACTGCGCTCAAACGTTCATGTCCCGGAGGCTCATAACGCTGGCAGCCCGGCCTGTGGCGATGGCTTGCTTGGCCGGGTCCTCGGAGCGCAGTAGGGTCTCCCAATCCTCCCAAATGGTAAGGTGCTCCAGGTCCCGCGGAGGAGGATCCGCCGGGCAGAAGAAAAGGATATGATCGAGAGTGGCTTTGGGGTGGGGGCAGAGGGTACAGGAGGGGTTTGTGTGGACTTGGTGATAGCGCGAGCGTATAAGGGCAGGGTAAGGTGCGTGTCTGGAGCCGCCTCCAAAGTGTCTGATGATAATTGTCGAGGGAGGGATGGGGTGGGGGGTACAGCCGACGCTCGGTTTTGCAGGCCTGCGTCAGTTCACTGAAGGAATGCATGCGCTTCCGTGAGAACACCAGATCGGAGGCCGCCGGTGCCCGGTTGAGAGAACCTCGGGCTAAAGCGTTGGCAGCCTCGTTTCCGGGATTCCCGGAGTGGGCAGGCACCCATATGAGCTCCATGTGGCGGGGCGGGTGTGCGGCGAGGGAGTTCAATATGCGAAATGCAGGGACGTGAACTCACCCGCGGGCGACATTTAGTATGGCAGTATTAGAGTCCGATAGTATATACCGGGCCACCGTGCGCGTGATGGCTAGGGCAATAGCTGCCTCTTCAGCCTCCTCCGATGTGGCAGTGGGGGATATGTGAAGGGTAGCAATCGGTTGTAGGGAGGGGTTCGTGATGGCTACAACCGCGTCCTCGCCCGTACATGCGGCATCCGCCCAAACGGCATCCGGTTCCATGCCATAGTGTTTGTGGAGCGCCCGTGCGCGAGCTCTGCGGCGGGGTTCGTGGTAGGTGGGTTGCATATTTTTATGGAGAGGTTTAATAAGTAGTTCGCGGTGAATGTGGTGGGGGACCGGGAGCTGTGTGGGATCCGTGGCTGGTATCCTGATGCCGAGGGTATGTAGGATGTGTCTGCCGGTGGTGGTTCTCGCGAGACGTATGTATTGTGTCTGTCGGTGGGCCTCGATAAGCTCCCTTATCATGTTGTGTAGGCCTAGCTGGAGGAGTTTTTCGGTTGAGGTATTTAGGGGTAGGTGTAGTGCTGTCTTAAATGCTGTTCGGATCATGGCATCCAGGGTGGAGATTTCTGCGGCCTGGAGTTTCAGGTAGGGGAGCGTGAAGCGAAAGCGGCTGAGGACGAAGGCATGAATGAGACGACATAGGTCATGCTCCTTCATGCCCCGGTGGTGTCCAGAAACTCTGCGGATTAGGTGGGATATCGACACCGCCGTCTGCTTGAGTGTCTGGGTGGTGAGAGTATTTTTCCCGTTGTTCTGGATGTTGTAAGGTTTCTGGCGACAGCTGGTGGTCTGATTCAGCTGCGTATTCGGCTAGGACACCTGCAGCCGGGGTCCCTGCACGGCGATAGGCATCTTGTTTCCCACGGCCGGTCCTCACGTGGTTTATTGGATTCGAGACGGAGGATTCCACTGCCGTTTGTAAACCTTGTTCCCGGAAGATCTACCGTGTGGCACGGAGGCAGTTAGCGACCGCCAGAACCGAGCAGGGGTGACTCACCCCTTCAACTATGCCTGCTCGCCGGCGCCTCGCCCATTCGAACTTCCCGGAAGACGTGTCCGGCTGGAGCGTGAGAACTGTCGTTCGGACGCGAAGACAACTCTCTCTCTGGTGGGGGGGCGATTGTCCAGCGGCACCCTCTTTCTCCGGCGAGGCATGTGACGGGGGCGTGTCCCTATGTGAAGTGGTGTGTGTGTGTACGACAACGCAAGTTAGGCCACGCCCAACCTGGCGAAGACTTCCTCGAACCTGGGGAATCCAAGGAACCGGACCCTTTTTAAACCGGACGACGAGTGCCGTGAGAAAAGGAATCCTCGATCATCCTCAGATCTCAGATCCTCCGACCTTCCCCCATCACCCTCCAATGAGTTCCAAAATCTTGTAAATAATGTAAAATAAACCCCCTGTACAGTTTCCTTCATAACCAAGTCCGACAACGTCATTCGGAGAAGGGACCTGCGGCGCTGAAAGAGTCAGCTCACTCAAGGACCCCTCGTCCCCAACAATGTGGAGGCCCAGTACCCGGAGTGTGTGTACCTCCGGGATGTACCGGTTTTCCAGTTTCACGGTTATGGTGGCTGTGGGGCAGTTTCGGGTTGTGGGGCGGAGTATGAGGAGCTCCGACTTCTCCGGAGAGCATGAGAGTCCGATACTCCGCGCATGTGTTTGGGTGAGGGCAGCTGCCGACTGCAGAGTATTCTCTGTCTCCATCACTGCCATGGGTGGTCCATAGCGTTATATCGTCAGCATAGAGTGTATGCCGAAGGTGATGGATGGTTTGCAGTTTGCGGCAAGGGGGATGAGGGTGACATTGAAGAGAAAAGGGGAGAGGACAGATCCCTGGGGGTGCCAACCCCACTAAGGGTGTATGGATGGGATGTGTGGGGACCGATGTGAATCTCGGCCGTGCGGTTAGTAAGTTATGCTTGAATATAGGTGTACATACGTTCACCTATGTTCAAAGGGTAGAGCGCCGCCATGATCGCTTTATGGTCTAGGCGATCGAAGGCCTTGGAAAGATCCAATGCGAGGACAGCTTTTGTGTGGCCCGGTATGAGGTGTCAGAAATATCCTGTGTGAGCTGGAGCATGGCGTCTTGGGCCGACAGGTGGGGACGGAACCGCACCATTCTGTGCGGATAGAGGTCTTGCTCCGTCATGTGTTGGGTGAGTCGGGCGAGTGCGACATGCTCCAAAAGCTTGCCCAGGCATGATGTTAGTGAGATGGGACAAAGATTGGCAGGTGTAAGGGGTTGTGGGGCTTGGGTATGAATAAGATTTTGGCGTGACACCAGGATTGCGGAAGGGTGCCCTCCTGCCAGAATGTGTTGAAGTACCCCGTGAGCTGGGCAATCGACTGATCGTCCAAAAATGGCGGAGCATGCTATTGGAGATACGGTAAACTCCTGGAGTGGAGTTAGAGCGGAGAGTCAGGAGGGCCGCTCTGACTTCTGCTTCCGTAGTCTCCGCGTCGAGATTGGCATTCGGGGTGCCGGCATAGGGGGGCAGTGCACGTTAGAGATCCCCAGGAGGTCGAAATTATTCCGAAGCCTTCCATTACGGCACCTCTTTCTTCCTTCCTCCCTTCTTTAAGTCCCTCCTTTATCCCTTCCCTTTCGGCGCCGTTCACGTGTTCGCCGAGATGTGAGACAGATACTGCGGCATTTCCGTTCTCCAACAACCTTTTGAAACGCTGCACAGCACATTTTTTTAAGCTAGACATTTTTTCCTGAAGCATACTGTGTTGCATCATACTTTAAAACATTTAATGAGATAATACACGTTATAGAGAAGCTGCGCCACATGTGATGTTGCTCGCCAATGTCGCTAAAGAGTATAAAAAAATTGCAAAAACGGTGTTTTGGGGAAAAATAATGACATAAGGCAACAAAAAACTTTGCGCTACAAATTTTCGGCTACGCGATTAAAACCCACGATGCATATTCATTATCTCTAAAAAAATTTCAAGCGCAACAGTAAAATATTTGATCTTTTGTAAGTTTTTTAGGCAGGCCAACTTTTGCGCTCCTCTGAGAAATTCAAAAGGCTGTCACATGACCAGGATATTTTTTTTCGCCAAATTTATTAAGGGCAATTACGCTAGCCGGTTCAATAAAGAGGCACAAATTTTATCGAAAAGATCAGAGGGGGTCTAGCGCAGACACTGGCACATTTGGCATGGAATGACCCTGCAAGATACGCCGAAGAGTGTGATCGCCCTACTTCTATACACGTTGTAGCATCGTTATCACGTGGGTCTGGCTCTTTTTTCGCTGATTAAATTTGTTTGTACGACTGCTCAGAGACAACAAACTGGCCTAAAATAATTTCCTTGTGCCACGCCCAATACTATTGGCCGCCCTTCAGCAACGCTCGGCAGTCGCTTAGCTAACAGCGCTCCCTTAACTGCTCAGCATGCATGTACTGCGATGTAAACAAATGTGCATATTAGGCCATCGCTGCCAAGTATAAACGAATTATTCGAAACGAATGGAAGGCGTTCTTAATGTTTGGAATACTTTCCGAATAACTGGCACGGAGTCCGGATAAGGCTGGATGTATTTATATTCGAGTGCTTCAAAACGGGGCTCACATCCAGGCCTCACACATGGTGCCGCGATCGGTCTGCGTGATATGGAGAGCTCAGCGCCGCGCCGCAGTCCTTTCGTGTGGCACCCATACATGATCTCCAAGACTAGGCCTTAGGCAGATTCAGAAAACATGCTTTGATGGCCGATCTCGGAAGCCACGGCTCATCAGTATCTCTCGCCGGACTAATCTACTGGGATGTCATCATCATCATCAGCCTGACCACGCTCACTGCAGGGCAAAGGCCTCTCCCATATATTTTCAACTAACCCTCTCGTGTAATAGTCGAGGCCACGTTATCAGCGCGAACTTCTTAACTTTATTTGGCCACCTAACTTTCTGCTGCCCCTTGCTACGCTTGCCTTTCTCTTGGAATCCACTCCACCACCCTTAAAGACCTGCGGCTATCTTGCCTTAGCATCTACATGCCCTGCCCAAACCCATTTCTTCCTCTTGGTTTCGACTAGGATGTTATTAACCCGCGTTTGTTCCCTCACCCATTCTGCTCGCTTCCGCTCACTTAACGTTACACCTATTCCCTGGGGAACACTCTCAAGGTTCGCTTACACGCAAAACATAAATACCCACGACAGCAGCAGATCGGACAGCCGTCGCCGTAGCTCAGTTGGTAGAGCACCGGACGCGAAATTTGGAGGTCGTGGGTTGTGACCCCACCGGCGGCGTGGTTGTTTTTTTCTGCTGCATCATATGTAATTTTCTTTAAGCGACAGGTTAATTAATCGAAGTATTATTCTCCCATGGATTGGGTATACAAATTAAATAAAAAAATAGAAATATTCCTCTATGCACCTTGGTTTCGGTGACTGTTGGCTTCCTTCATACGCGTGTGAAACGAGCCCCTCATTATATTTGCCTTGCCTGCTATATATATTGTAAAGGTGTTTATTCGAAGCCCAAGTCGGCTATCGTTGGTTGAACGGCGACACGACGGACACACACAGGCGTCACTCAAAAATCCCAGCTGCACTTCGTCTACTTCTTCGCTGCGCTTCTCGAACTCCTGCCGGTCGGTCCCATTACAGTTACTTCCCCGCCGTAAAAGGAGCCATCCTGGCTACTTACGGGGGGTAAAGCATGGGCGGATCATAACAAGGCATGAGGCGCTCGACGTGCACAGTTTCGCGCCCCCGGCGACGGCTCAACGATGTAGTTCACAGGAGAAGTTTGTTGCACAACGCGGTTCAACCATGCGATTCAACCTCTGCCCTCGTCTGTGCTTACGATTTCTCCTCGTTCGACGTCCCTGATATGCTCTCCGAACAACTGAAGGATCCTTGGATCACTTCGCTGCTCACCTTCCTGAAAAATCCCTCGCCGAATTCTTCGTCTCGGACCGTTCGCCGCCAAGCCCACCACTTCGCCGTTCGTGATGGCCTCTTATACCGCCGTAAATACCTCTCCGACGGGCGGAAGTGGCTGTTGGTGATCCCTCTACACCTCCGTACTGCCATCTGCGCCTTTTTCCACGCCACTCCACAATGCGGCCACGCCGGTGTACTGAAAACATATGCTCGCCTTCGTCTGCGATATTACTGGCGAGGTGTGTACCGCTACATACGTCAGTGCATTCGGTCATGCATCCCCTGCCAACGTCGCAAGAAACCTCCCCACTCCGCCGCCGCTCCTTTACAGCCATTACCTTGCCCTGGCCGTCCCTTTGACCGCGTCGGCATTGATCTTAATGGCCAGCTTCCAACTACATCGGCTAACAATCGCTGGGTCATCGTGGCCGTTGACCACCTAACGCATTACGTCGAAACGTTGGCTCTCAAAGCTGCTACCGCAAACGATGTCGCTCGCTTTATTCTACACAGTCTTGTTCTTCGTCACGGCACCCCGAAAGAATTGCTAAGTGACCGCGGCCGTGTTTTGCTCTCGGACGCCGTCGAGGCCCTGCTAAAGCAATGCCAAATCGTTCATCGCTGCACCAGCGCCCATCACCCCCAGACAAACAGCATGACTGAGCGGTTCAACCGCACACTCAGTGACATGCTCGCCATGTACGTTGACACTGCCCACTCCAACTGGGACCAAGTGCTCCCTTTCGTCACGTACGCGTATAATACGGCTACGCACAGACAACGACGGGGTTTTCTCCTTTCTTTCTCTTATATGGCCGGGAGCCTACATCCACCATGGACACAATCCTTCCCTATCGCCCTGAGCCTTCCGTGACCACATCACTTTCCGAAGCTCACCTGTATGCCGAAGAATGCCGGCAACTCTCCCGCTCTTGCACTACACAGCTCCAATGGCATCAGAAGCACTGTCGCGATTCCTCGCACCCTCCCACGTCATACCCTTCAGGCGCCCTCGTTTGGCTCTGGGTGCCTTCCTCCACTCCCGGCCTCGCCACGAAACTGCTTTCTCGCTATCACGGAACCCGCCGCGGTGGCTCAGTGGTTAGAGCGCTCGACTACTGATCCGGAGTTCCCGGGTTCGAACCCGACCGCGGCGGCTGCGTCTTTATGGAGTAAAAACGCCAAGGCGCCCGTGTGCTGTGCGATGTCAGTGCACGTTAAAGATCCCCAGGTGGTCGAAATTATTCCGGAGCCCTCCACTACGGCACCTCCTTCTTCCTTTCTTCTTTCACTCCCTGCTTTATCCCTTCCCTTACGGCGCGGTCCAGGTGTCCAACGATATATGAGACAGACACTGCGCCATTTCCTTTCCAGCAAAACCAATTATTATTATTATTATTGCCTTAGGGCATCAATGATGGGTGAACGTGAGATGAAAGATGTAGTAGTGATTAAATGAATTAAAAAAGCCTAGCTGATTTGATGAAGTCCAGTAGAGAACGATGGTACGGTCCCTGCGGCTAGGCGGTGTATGATGCAGGGTTGCTTGGTGAAAGGCCCGCTACCTTCAGGTGACGGATCCTTGTAGGCTTGAGAGCTGGGCAGTCCCGCAGTAAGTGATGAATGTCGGCTTCAATGTCCTCATGTTCACATATCGGACACCCTGGCCGAGGAAGCAAATCTAGGTACTGAGGCCACTTCCCAGTGACGGCAGGTGTGAGGGAAACCCCGACCCGGACCCTCCTAAGCGCAACCTCTTGTGCACGGGTAAGGCCGCGGGGGAGGGTTACCGCACACGGAGGGATGAGAGCACGTGTGCGGCGCAGGAGGAGTTCCTTTCTTGATGAAAGGAGGGTAAAGTCGTCTCGGGGGCAGCTGGCGCCTTGTGGAACCAGATGACGCTTGTGTTTCGCACTTGCGCTTGTTTTCAACCAAAACTGAAAATTGAAAAAGACCACCTGGGGATCTTTAACGTGCACTGACATCGCACAGCACACGGGCTAGGAGCCCGTGTGCTGTGCGATGCCAGTGCACGTTAAAGATCCCCAGGTGGTCGAAATTATTCCGGAGCCCTCCACTACGGCACCTCTTCTTCCTTTCTTCTCACTCCCTCCTTTATCCCTTCCCTTACGGCGCGGTTCAGGTGTACAACGATATATGAGACAGATACTGCGCCATTTCCTTTCCCCAAAACCAATTATTATTATTATTATTATTATTATTATTATTACGGCACCTCTTCTTCCTTTCTTCTTTCACCTCTCCTTTATCCCTTCCCTTACGGCGCGGTTCAGGTGTCCAACGATATATGAGACAGATACTGCGCCATTTCCTTCCCCCAAAACCAATTATTATTATTATTATTAAAATTGATTTTTCGGGAAAGGAAATGGCGCAGTATCTGTCACACATATCGGCCGACACCTGAACCGCGCCGCAAGCGAAGGGATAAAGGAGGGAGTGAAAGAAGAAAGGAAGAAGGGGCCGTAGTGGAGGTCTGCGGAATAATTTCGACACTTGGGGAGGCGAAACGCAAAAAATTAACGTGGATTAGCTCAGCTGATCCAGGATATACAAAGCGAAAGATGTCGGCGTTCACTGTGTTCATTGGCGTTGGCGTTAACAATGTTCTAGGCGGCGATTGCTTTGAGGAAAGGAAGGATGCATAACTGGCTCCCTGGATATGCGGACGCCTCATCCGTGCTTTGATACATGTGGCGGTGGTGAGACAGAGATGTGGCCTGAATGCATTAGCGCTGACAGCGTTGTGCCTGACATGCGGCACTGCAGCAATAGCTAGGCCGCAGCGTTCATGTGACGATCAATCTCTCGCGATCAACCATTAACTGCATGCCACCTCCCAGGGTGGCAGGGAGGGCGCGCTGCCTATCCAATGTGCGGAACGCAATCAAATCAGGAATTCGCAGTCGGACACCAACGCCACGTACATAAAAGCGAGATTGAGGTCTCCGCTGACCCACGAAGCCGGTTGTGCGCCTTTCCTTTCGTGAAAATGAACGGCCTTTGCAAAGTTGTCAACGCCAATTGGACTCTATGAGCGCTGTCGGCTCACTTGTTTTGTTTGGTTTTTGAGGAAAGGAAATGGCACAGTAACCGTCTCACATATCTCGGTGGGCACCCGAACCGCGCCGTAAAGGAAGGGATAAAAAAGGGAGGGAAAGAAGAAAGAAAAAAAAACTGAAAATTGAAAGTTGGATTTTGAGAAAAGGCGCAGCGCTGCGCAGCGGCGGAACACCTATGGCTCGGTGCTACTAGTGGCGCATGCGCAGCAGTGGCTAGGGTGCGAGACAGAGAGAGAGAGAGAAAAATATACGCGGCGAGGCGCGCGTTGTGACGTCATGTGCCTCCACGGAGCACCGCCAAGGCGAAATCGCAAGTTCGCGGCCAGTAAAGCTTTCGCTTTAAAAGCGCTCGCGTTCTGTGCGATGTCAGTGCACGTTAATGATCCCAAGCTGGCAGAAATTTTTCCGGAGCCCTCCGCTATGGCACTTCTTTGTCTCCTTCCTCTTTCATTCCCACATTCCCCCTTTCCCGTACGATGCGGCTCAGGAGTCCACCGAGATGTGCGAGTTCTACGGCGCCAATTCGTTTCCTCAAAGCCAATATTGGATTTGAAATTGAAAAGTGCATGTTAAAGATCCCCAGGTGGTTTAAATTATTCCGGAGCCCTCTTCTTCTTCTCCTTAGTAAGCATGGCACATAGCCACGTAGGGGGATTGCCCAAGGTTCAGTAGATAATTCCAATAAGGTATTTGCGCGGGGAAAAATAAGCTTGAGAAGACTGAATAAAGATAAAAATAGGAAAAGTCAAATGAATTAGGGAAATATGAATTACCAGGAATAGAATCGAGCATTTTTGGACATGCGACAAAATTTTGTATACAGCTAACAAGGTAATCGATCAGTTGCACTTATGTAATCATGAAGGTAGCCACAAACACTGCTTAACGGGAATCCCTTTGCGCTCGCACCGAACGAGAGAAGAACTGAAAGAGACAGGGCGTCCTAACCTCGAAAAAGAGACCTCCAAATACTGTTTTCTCTGAACTGCGAACCGCCGGCAAGAGAGGAGAAAATGATCGATTGTTTCAACTTGCCCACATGATACACAAAGGTTTGTCGCAGCGAACCCACATCTGCATAAGTACAAATTTAAGTGAGGGATTTTGCATCGCAGAAGCGTCGCTGACACCTCACATAGCCTTGATTTACATCACCGGATATTGCATAGGTACTTTAAGTGGTGAAAATCCACGATATTGAGCAATGGACCACTCAAGTTGGCTGAAATATATATCTTAGAAGCGCTGGGAACGTGAAGTTTCTAACAATTGAGGTGAGGGACGGGATAGATTACAGGAGCGCTGAGAGCTGACCTTGCCAATAAATCAGCCATTTCGTTAAAATAGACGCCCGAATGCCCAGGTACCCAGACATATCGAATCTCACGCACTGCTGTGCGCGAACAAAAAACCTAAGCGAACGATTCAATAAAGATTTTCCCGAATTTTGGAGAGAG